>NW_007727129.1:62682-64415 GCF_000696425.1 Galeopterus variegatus | reverse complement strand
TTTTTTTTTCTCAATTTGCTTCATTTTCAATGGAACTATGTTAAAATCTTCCAATACTCCAAAGAAAACTGGAAAGAAAAAACTAGCAGTACATTATCAAAGGAACAGGTGGAAGGGAGGAGAAGCAGTACTAGGCTGTTCTGAGCCCATGGAATGCACCAGGAACTGGGCTTGACACCCTGGGAAGGTGAGTCTCATGGCCCCTTGTTATTACAAATAAAGAAGCTGGAGCTCAGACAGATTGGGTGAGGTACCCACAGCTGGCAATGAGAGTAAGAACCGGATATGAGCCCAGCCTGCTTCTCCTCCAAACCCAATTTACCCGAGAGGAAGACGTTCAAGCAGACTCCCAAAAGGGAAGGAAGGAAAGCCCTCACAGTGGGGCTCCTCCACTTTTAGGGACATAGGAGCTCAATAGTAACAAACAGATCTGGGGTATCTTTCACTGCCTTTATCATCCTCATCTGGGGGATTCCCAGCCAAGAAGGCATTACCGCACCATTCCAGACTTTTCCTGAATATGGCCATTTGTTTTGGGCACTGCGGGTTTCTTGCTTTACCCTATACCTGGCTATGGCAGATCATTGTTTGCACCAGCTGGATCTTCCTCTAATGCCACTGCTGTGGGTGGGTTTGCCAGTCGGAGCACAAGCTCCCAGCCCTCCAGCCCATTGGCCCTGGGAAAACGGTCCAACTTCTGTCTCCAGGGGACCCTGTGGATCGAGCACTAAGATGACCAGATCACACAACCAAACTCCACCTATTTTTCAGAAAGAAGTAAAAGGTGTACAAGTCTCTCCCAAATGAATTTAAACAAGTATATCAAGGCATAAGTAATCTAAAAAAGTCCAAGTTCTCCTGCTGAACACATGAAAATGATGAGCTGACAGTGAGCTCCTTCTGAGCCTCATCAGGCAAGAAAGGGTGCAGCAGGTCTGGGAGGTGCAGAGGGGAAAAGAAAAAGCAGCAAAAATGAAACTGGGCCCTGGACTGTCTCATCTTCAGCTCAGCCTTGCAGCGTTCTTTCCCACCAAGCACAGCAGCTACTGTGTGGAAAGCGTAGCCATTGGGTCAACAGTGGCCTCATGCACAAGGCACATCTGGCACCCAGGTGTCTGAGCTTCGATCTGGCTGCTGGCCAGCAGGCATGGACTCCCTCTCTCCCCTTCCTCTGACCTCCCCACACTCGGCATAACCCAAAGCACAATTTGGAGTCATTTCATATTTCTATGAGGCCAAATGGCAAAGCAGCTTTTGTCTGTAAGCCCAGGCTTGGTTTTCAACCGTCTACCCTTCCTCAATTTGGCCTTCTTTCCTCATGCTGGAACTTTTGGAGAACGGGGTGGGAGGCTCTGAGTTGATGTTTCCTGCCTAATTAGAACATCTGGAAATGAGAGGTGTCCAGATTTCATGGAGATCTAACACCAATGGGAGGTGGAAGATTTTCTTAGGAATGTTGTGAAAAGAGGCTTTCTTTCAGTTTGGGGAATATTCCTGTGCTCCAGAACAAAATGCTTCCTTCTAGGGGCCTTTGGACTAGGACATGGCTTGGGGAGCCTGCTGGCTAGTGATGCTGCTAGAAAAAAGGCTCTACCATAGCTGCTCATGCTTCTCTTTAACTCTTACAGATAGTAAACACCACTTCCCACCATTTATATAGAGTTTTAGAGTTTAGAAAGGGTTTCCACATACTGCATTTGTAATTTTTTCTCTATTTTGAAAGACAACCATCC
>NW_007727129.1:60088-62053 GCF_000696425.1 Galeopterus variegatus | reverse complement strand
CAGTTTGGGGAATATTCCTGTGCTCCAGAACAAAATGCTTCCTTCTAGGGGCCTTTGGACTGGGACATGGCTTGGGGAGCCTGCTGGCTAGTGATGCTGCTAGATAAAAGGCTCTACCATAGCTGCTCATGCTTCTCTTTAACTCTTACAGATAGTAAACACCATTTCCCACCATTTATATAGAGTTTTAGAGTTTAGAAAGGGTTTCCACATACTGCATTTGTAATTTTTTCTCTATTTTGAAAGACAACCATCCTGAGAGGCTTAGTTGCTAGATAACTAATTGCAGAAGATAGACAGAGCCTGCTGGAGGGTGAGTTATTCCTTCAGGCGGAAGGTGAGCTGGTGCTCTTGACCGCTATGAAGCCCAGGGCAATGATTTGTCTGTCAAAGCTTGAGAGCATAAATGCAGTTATCAAAATAAGAACTGGCTCATATGCATGGGACCAAAAATAAATTAGGATGAGCCTAAAAGAAACAGGCTGGCTGCCAACTGAAAATACAGGTGGTCTAAAAGAGAAGTCTATAAATAGGATTCTGTTTGTTTTTATGAGGTTCTCAAGAGAAACCTGTTTTTGAGTGGAATTCTGGGTGTTTTTTCCCAATATTTCTTAAAACTAAATTAAATCAACAAATGGTCATTGTGCCTCTATAATTAGTTTTGTTTTGGGTGCTGTGACTTGGGAGCAGGAAAGGAATAAAGAGAGCAAGGAAGAAAAAGAGGGTTACAGTGATTCCTGTGGATGGAACCAATGTCGGGACAGGCAGAAGAGAGACAAGGGTGAAGAAGAGGCTGATAATAAATAGCATAACATGAAAAAGCAAAGAGACCAGAGGCTCCTGAGGTTGCCCAACATACATCTCACAGGAGCCTGGAAGAGAACAGAGACATGGGGTAGAGGCAAGATGCAAAGAGAGTGCCTGACATTTTACAGGATAAGTCCCAAGTAGGATACATAGAAAGAAATCCATGCCTAAATATACTGGAGTAAAAATCACAGGTCATCAAAGACAGAGATGACCTCACAAGCCATCAGAGAGAAAAAAACCAATTACCTACAGATGAGTGTCAACAGTGATGGCAGACTTCTCAACTGCAATAACAGAAGCAAAGACATGATGGAATTATATTTCAAAACACTGAGAGGAAGTAAATATCAAGGTAGAACTCTTCACACCTAACTGAGCCATCTTAAGGTGAAACAAAGACATACAGACATTTTCAAGCTGAAACATTTACCTCTAACAGACCCTTGCTTAAAACAACTACCAGAGAAATAAGGAAATTCCAGAAGAGAGAAGTGAGATGCATGAAGGAGTGGTGAGATTTAAAAAAAAAAAAAAAAAGAAAATGTGAGTAAACCTCAATAAACATTGACTATACAAAATATAATAAAAATAAAAATGACTTATTTGGGGGATTTAAAAACAAGATAGGAACAAAGTGCTGGGTTACACTTAACACATAACATGGGACGGTTGTTACTATGAAAGCATTCTAAGGTACATGTCTGGCTCTGGAGGAAGGTAAAGATTCTGGTTAATTTTAGATTCTGTTAATTTAAGTATGCCTTTTTTTTTTTTCCAAAAAGATGACCGGTAAGGGGATCTTAACCCTTGACTTGGTGTTATCAGCACCACGCTCTCCCAAGTGAGCCACGGGCTGGCCCTTAAGTATGCCTTTTAAAAATTAAGAGTACAGAGGTTCTGGTCAAGATGGCAGAATAGATGGTTCCTAGCGTCACTCTCTCCCACAAATCAACCAATTTACAACTATAAAAATGTAACATCAGCCAAGCTGGGCCTGCTGGAGCTCAGGAGAAGAGGAGGAGAGACCTATGGAGTTCATGAAGGGGGAGAAACCATAATGAGAGAAAGAAATAGCTGCTCTGAGCATTTCGGGCCGCAGCTGTTTTAAGGCTCGAGCTGCTGGGCACATGGAGCAGGAGCTGGCAGAAGCTGCAG
>NW_007727129.1:57919-59976 GCF_000696425.1 Galeopterus variegatus | reverse complement strand
AGCTGGGCCTGCTGGAGCTCAGGAGAAGAGGAGGAGAGACCTATGGAGTTCATGAAGGGGGAGAAACCATAATGAGAGAAAGAAATAGCTGCTCTAAGCATTTCGGGCCGCAGCTGTTTTAAGGCTCGAGCTGCTGGGCACATGGAGCAGGAGCTGGCAGAAGCTGCAGTTGTGCCCTTCAGATGGAGTTACTTGGAGGCAGCAGGAGAGAAGAGGTCCTTGGCGGCCCCCAGGACAGCAAGACCACTAATAGGTTTCCCATGGGCCCACAAAGGAGTGAGAAGCCACAATAACCAGAAAAAGGAGCCACTCAGAGGCTGGTGAGTCATTGCAAGGGACCAGCACAGGGCCCGTCCCATGGGAAGTGTTTGGAGCATGAGCAGTGGGCGAGATGGGAACACCGGGAGAACACTGGGACACAGCAAGGACAGACGACCTGCCCCCGCCCCCAGTCAACACAGTACCACTCAGAGGAGACTGGTCAGGAATGCAGAATTGCACAGGGCGCAGTTTGATGAAAAAACTCAGGCCCACATCAGAGATTCTACAGAACGCAGATCCACCGGGTCTCTGGAGAGCCGGAAGTACCTATAAGGTCAACCATTAAACCCTGAGCCGCACAAAAAGCTTTCCCTAGGGAAACAGCAGCAAAGTAGCAATTTAAACAACCACACAGCTCAAGTACTGGTTCCCACAGGTAGTTTCCCCATGTTAGAAGCAAAGGACAAAAAATTAGTTCTGGCCCACGCACCCCATCAGCACCTTGGGGCCTGCCTGGGAACTGGAGCGTTGGATCTGGGGACTGGACCCCACCCCCACTTCCAGGCAAACTGTGCCAGTGCCTCGGGGCCAGCCTGGGGACCTGAAGCATGGAGAAGGGGACTGGACCCTCCTCCCACAACCAGGCACACCACACCAGCACCTCGGGGCCTGCCCAGTGACCTGAGGCAAGGAGAAGGGGCCAGACCTCTCTCCCACAACCAGGCAAACCTACCCAGCACCTTGGGTCCTGCCCAGTGACCCGAGGTATGGAGCCAGGGACCAGACCCTCCTCCCACAACCAGGCACACCATGCCAGTGCCTCAGGGCCCACCCAGGGCATGGAGACAGGGATTGGACCCTCCTCCCACAACCAGGCATGCCATGCCAGTGCCTCGGGGCCCACCCAGAGACCTGGAGCATGGAGAAGGGGACCAGACCGCCCTCCCTCAACCAGGCACACCATGTCAGCACCTCGGGGCCGGCCCAGGGACCTGGGGCATGGAGAAAGGGACTGGACCCCCCACCCCCAACCAGGCACACCAAGCCAGCTCCTTAGGTCTCACCTGGTGACACGAGGCATGGAGAAGGGGACTGGACACACCTCCCACAACCTGGCACATGGCACCAGCAACTTGGGGCCTGCCCAGGGACCAGAGACATGGAGAAGGGGACCAGACACACCCCACAACCAGGCATACCGCCAGTGCCAAGGAGCATACCAGAAATAGCACCTCCATGTAGGTGGCCCACTGCAGCCTCCACAATAAGCATGGCTGCCACGAAAGTGACTAGACACCACAAGCACCACGCGAATGGTCCACCAACCACTGGAGTGCATTCACACAAGGAGAGTCACCAGCAGATTCAAAGAAAAGAAGAGGATGTCTCTTTCCACAAAGCCCATTTCAGAGTGACAGAAGCAGCATCTGCTCTATGATAATATTAGGGGACCTGAACACATCTCTCAGCATTGGACACATCATCTAGACAACAAATTAACGGAGTAACCATGATTCTTTCAGAAGGAGAGAAGAAATCTAGGGTAATTAGAGGGGTCAGGGGAGGGAATGGGAGAAGAGGAGAGGTTGGACAAGGGGCATAAAGAATAATTATGATTTGTAGGGCCAGCCCATGGCTCACTCGGGAGAGTGCGGTGCTGATAACACCAAGGCCCCGGGTTCGGATCCCACATAGGGATGGCCGGTTGGCTCACTTCAATGAGCATGGTGCTGACAACACCAAGCCAAGGGTTAAGATCCCCTCACCGGTCATCTTTAAAAAAAAAAAAAAAAAAA
>NW_007727129.1:53125-57293 GCF_000696425.1 Galeopterus variegatus | reverse complement strand
TTTTTTTTTTTTTTTTTTTAAAGATGACCGGTGAGGGGATCTTAACCCTTGGCTTGGTGTTGTCAGCACCATGCTCATTGAAGTGAGCCAACCGGCCATCCCTATGTGGGATCCGAACCCGGGGCCTTGGTGTTATCAGCACCGCACTCTACCGAGTGAGCCACGGGCCGGCCCCTATAACAATACATTCTAATAAAAGTTTGTGAATGTGGTCTCTCTCTCTCAAAATACTGTAATATTTTTGGACTACAGTTGGCCGCAGGTAACTGAAACCATGGAAAGAAAAAGTGCGGATAAGGGCAGGACTACTGTTCTCTTAAAAGACCACAAGTGTAACTTAAGAGTACACCTAAAAGACTCCAAGTATAATTTTGCAGTAGTGATATACAACTTCATTTTAAATAAATTTATTTAAGTCGAAAAAGCAAATTGGTTAAGAGAAACTTAAGCAAGTTATAGGTGGTAATAGCACAGGTGATCTGGGGATGTGCAAAGGCAGTGGAAGTGGTTTGTGAACGAGGGAAATTTGGGAAACAGACGCAACTGATATGTCACAGAGCTTGATTTTACTTGAAGGATATCAAATTTGTTCAAGTGTTTGCGATTTTTTTTTTCTGTGTAACCCTTGAAACTTATCTTTAAATCCTTATCTTTAAACTAATGCTGTGAACACTCAAAATTCTCTTTCAGATATTCAAGAGATACCAGAAACTGTGGACAGTATTTAAAATAAAGATACTATTTAGTGTCCTAGAAGCCATCCATTTCCTTAAACCAAAATGCACAGCTGAGTTCTTCTGTTCTGTTATTGACGGTGCAAATCATCATTTTAAATGAGCACAGACAACAAGGGCCTGGAATCCAGGGCCCTGCACTCAGCCCAGCTGAGCCCAGGCAATACCCAGGAATTCATGGTAATACTTACTACTTTTGGAGCTTGCCAAAATAAGTACTGAGCTCGTCACACAGACCAGAAAAAAGAAAAAATACTGCTCCCTGACTACAAGCAGCTTACTTTTTTCCCGTAGAATCAGTTAGAGGAGACTACGCTGTCCTCTGACATCCTTAGCCCCCCCACCACACACACACACGGACATGCACACACAGCTCCAGCAGAACCTAGCCGCTGCCACGGAAGGCTGTGATAACGCACACATGCTGTCTCTGGGGCATCTGTCCAGCTGTCCCTGGCTGCAAAGGCTCGGGGTCTAAAAAACAGAAGTAGAGTGGAGTCCTAGAGTGGTCGGCATGCCACTCTCCCCTGGGCCTCTGGCCAGCCCGATGCCGTTTACTGCACATTTATATTTATTATTTGGGAGTTCAGAGCAAATTACTTGACAAGTCTGAATATTAAAGAGAATTTTTCAGCATTCAGTCAGCCTAAATCACGATCAAAATTTTATCCACTGCTCTCTTCCCTCCATTATGTGTCATCAGAGTTTATGTGCTTTGCTAAATCTGAATTTGGCAGGTTTTTCCATATATCTGCTCTTTGCCATTATAACTTACACACATTTCATGATCCCCCTCAGCCCCCATGGATCTAAAGAATACTCCTTCCTACCCTGGAGAGAATAAACTGCTGCCCCCTTTAGGTTAAATGTAATTTGACTTCTTTTTGTTGTACAATCTCTTTTGCACGAATATGTCTATTTTGAATTTTCATATATTAATGAACCACATTCAATGGCTTATAAGTCAATTTTCAGTAAATGAAGACCGTTTCACTTTGATAATTGCATAGTGTAAACTCTCTTTTCTTATTATTCCAAAAATTCACATTAATGAAGTTTGGTTCTGTTTCATCAGGACTAAAAATAAGAAAAATAGGGATCTTCTGGTTTAACTATCTTCTGCACAAGCTATTGTGGCAGGTTTTGGGGGGGGGTAGCAGGGAGGAGACAAATAATTTGTCAGCTTCCAGCAGCCAGGGAGTGCTTATGAGCCATCCCTGAGCACATTACCAGAATGTGAACGTCCAGTGTGCCTTGATGGTGGCAAAGGAGGTGGCAATGGTGACAAATGACATGAAGAGTTCCTGGGCCACGTGTACCAAACTGCCAGTGACAAACAGGAATGCAGAGAGACCATCCATGACCTTTGTTCCCATGGCCTCCCCTCGCTTTTGCATGATAAAGATGCACCTGGGCAGGGCAGCCTGTGGCAGTTTCCAGACAAAATAAGAAAAACAGGAATGCAGAGAGACCATCCATGACCTTTGTTCCCATGGCCTCCCCTCGCTTTTGCATCATAAAGATGCACCTGGGCAGGGCAGCCTGTGGCAGTTTCCAGACAAAATAAGAAGTGTTGTCATGGCCCATGTGGTTCACTTCTGCCAGGACCAGTTGCAAATCTTCTGCTACATGACTCTGCATAAAAGCACGGCTGTTTTTTTTTTTGTTGCTGACATTAAAAACCAATCTTAAAAAGCAACAAAACTACTATCAAGAGTGTCCTTCTTGTGTGCATCCCATGTGCAGCTCGAGTCACGAGGTTCCTGGGTGTGAGCAGCCCTCCCTGGCACTGGAGATCAGCAGGTTGGGAGCCCTGGGAGGCAGGCCCACTCTGCATCTTTACCTTAATTGCTTCCCTGTGACATATGTATGTGGAGTACTGTGTAAACAACAACCCAAAACAACAGGAGGGAGACTATACTTCTCACAGAGAATTCCGTGGCAAGTGGGAAAATTGCCAGCAAAACTCAAGAACCAAGTGCTGAGCCTTCCCTGGGGCTGGAGACCAAGTAGAAGCCAGGGAGTGAGTGGGCACGTGCCCCCCGGAGCCCTGCACAACCATGAATTGGGGAGCTACCACCCAGGACTGTCGAATACAGACACAGAACTTACATTCCATAGGGAGACCACATGGAGTTAGAATTTGGTGGGCCTGGGGTCTTCTGAGATCTTCAAGGGAAAGTTTTGGTAGGTGAAGAATTTAGAAGAAAATAAACCCCTTGACCCAAACCTCACTTTTAAAATACTACTTTACTTCATAAAAAATAAACATGTTATGTGAGTCTGTGTATTGAACTATCTAGTCTGTATTTCAGCCTCAGTGGCAGATGTCTTGTGTATTACGCCTAAGAAGCTGTTGTTACTCCATAAATATTTATGGGTAACCATAATCCTCCCACATTACAAGGATTTCTGTACTCATTTTATAACCCCAGTTGGTGCTCTATGTTGGGTTAGAAGTAATTTTACCAAAGTGCATTTCTAACACTCCAGAAAACCTACTTCTGGTCCCCTTTCTCTGAATGAAGAACAGAGCTGCAATGGGGGTCAGTAAAAATGTTTAAACCCATGAAACACTAAGCAGTTGGGCCAGATGGTGCCAGCAACGTTGCCTAACGTGGCTATGTTGATCTGGTGCCCAGTCCAAAGGTATCTGGTGGGCCTTTCTTTGTTAGTGAGATTTTTTCATAAGAAAGTTTGGGATTTCTAGCTCCATTCAAACTGGCCCCAAATATAAGACTGTAGGAAAAATTGAGCTGTTTATGTAGTCTCACTATATCTTGAAAAGAATTTACGTACACACTAAAATGTTAGTCATTTCTTTAAAATAATCAGTGTGCATTCTTTTCTTTGTAAATTGTCAGGTCTTTCCTGTGCAAAGGAATAGCTAATTTAATGGTTAATTTAACGACTATTGTTTGTCTAGAAGAATGGGACAAAGTTTCTAATCACGTGAAACTTATATTTTGGGGGGACAGACAGAAAATAAAAATAGTCACTTAAGTAGAAAGGAAAATATCAAACAATACAAAGAAAATTATGTTCTGATTCAAAAAGGAGACTGTGGCTCTTTGATGTTGGGTGGCAAGTGCAGGCCTCACTGCGAAGGTGACCTTTAACCTGACATCTACACCACAAGGATGTGTTCAGTAAGATTCATGTGGCACCTCACTGCTGGCAGAAGAGTAAGTGAGATAAGCAAGAGGGAAGAGTTCATTTTCTAAAATTATGGATGTGAAAGCAGTTTATAATCTGTAATGTGTTCTTTTTTTTTTTTGTCTTTTTCTGTGTCCGGCAACGGATTGCAACCTTCAGTGTCGCCCCCGTACCGGACCGGGACCGGCAACAGGATTGCAACCCTCGGTGCCGCTCCCGCGCCTCGCTCAGCCAGTGAGCGGGAACCGGTCTGTATGTGGGATCCGAACCCTCGGGCG
>NW_007727129.1:0-52821 GCF_000696425.1 Galeopterus variegatus | reverse complement strand
GGAGCGCCGCTGCGCTTCCCAAGCGGCGCACTATCCAGTGCGCCACCGGGCCGGCCCTAATCTGTAATGTGTTCTATGGGTTTTTGCATCCTCCCCATCCCCACACCCTAGTTGCCCCTTGCCATCTATTCTATTCTCCAGCCCTGGGAGAAGGTGGATCCAGGAAGTGTCAACCACAGTACAAATCTCTTTAGAATATGTGGAAAACAGTAACTAAACATGATGCTGGACCCTGGACCTGTTTATAAAATTGAAAAAGGTGTTGTGTGCTAGAGAGAAGGTAATTTTCCTCCAGATAATATAACATTCTGGATTGGGTCAGTGTGAGCCATGAAGTGACAGGCTTTGGGGTCAGACGACCCAGGGTGGAATTCTGGCTCTGCTCTTCCTGACCTTGGGCAAGTGCCTCAGCAACTTTGAGCTTTGGCTTCCTTAATGGTCAACCTGCACTGACCTTGCAGAGTTCTTGTGAAGACTGGATGAAGTAAGGTGTTTACAGCACAGGCAGTGAGTCATGTTTAATAAATGTCAGGAACTGCTTTCATTAGCTAAGTGCCAGTTTTAAATAAAGTTCTCCCATCAGACAAAGTTCTTCTCAAAAATGTATCCAGTATAAAGACCACTTATCCATGAATTAGTAAACTCTGAAGTCAAATGTGCCCTATATGATCTGCAGGGCTGATGTGAGACATCAGGAGCCCGGACCATCCAGGGCTGCCCATGGAGACACGCCACACACTCCCTCGTCCTCTAGACAGAGAGATGCAACTGTTTGCCCTGGGACACCTGACTCATTTGAGAACATGCTCCAGGGATTTGACTTGGTTTTACCCAATTCTCTGCATTTCCAAAATACAGATTAATGAAACTTACTGCCTAGATAAAAGATTTCTATATGATTTCTTCTACAGCCAATCCAGCTCCTGAAAGAAATTTCTGAATTATATGGTCAAAACCATAACAACATGATTTTTAAATTTAAAACTATGAGCTGACCAGCCTCCCTGGCAGAGATGCACTCAGTGTAGGAGGGTGTATCCAAGGCAAAGAGTGCACGGGACACTGAGGGCTTCCACACCGGCACCAGGTACCAATCTGTGAAGCAGAGGCCAACGGCTAGCAAACAGTGCCACCCCATGGCACCCAGCTCTGAAATACTCATACTTGGGCTCTGCAAAGCCAGGATGTCCTGAGAGAGTCAGAGTGAAAGAATACTCCAGAGCATCCACGGATCCCACAAAATGGTGCCCAGATCACAGCAGTGCTCATTTAGGGAGACAGCTGTCCCCCCACCCCCAGGAACAAGCCTCCTCTCTCTTTTTCCAGCTTACACTTATTCTGTGCCTTCAGCATAGCCTGTCCTGAGAATGGACACAGGCATTTCCTGGATTCTTTGCACCAACCCTATGGGGCAGCCACTGTTATTATGACCATCTTTTACAGATGAGGAAACGGAAGCAGACCAGCTTATACAGCGAGGAAGTGGCAGAGTCTGGATTCAAATCCAAGAATGTTTGAGCAGAGGCCTGACATCAAGGCTGCAGAGTTCTAGGATGGAGATCCAGGTGGGAAGAGCCACTGCCTAAGGAAAGCTGGGTTCAGCTGACGTGCTGCCTTCAAATGTATGGAAGGTGTCTGGACGGGAGAGGCCAAATGGCAAAGGTGACTCATTCATCATTCACTCACTCATCCAACCAAAAAGCATTTATTGCAGGCTCATCTACCAGGCGTTCTAGGTACCAGGTCTATAGTGGCCATGGGAAGGAATGTGGATTATTCTAGTGCCACCAGCTTCCTTCTTTCGTCCCTCTGCCTAAAGGCAACACTGGATTCCTGCTGATGCTATCTGGGTTGCATCTAGATTGCCTCACCCCTGTGTAAACAATTCCCTACCTAAACTCCCTTGGTCACACATGCTTAAAGCCAGTTCTGTTTTCCTCTTTAGACTCTGACTGACATAAAGCCACTGGCAAGTCTTAAACAGGCAAAAGACATCATTGTACTTCTGTTTTTAAGAGAAATCACACTGGCTGCTGTGTGAAAGAAGGATTTTACTAGGGTAGAAGCAGGACGTCCAAATGCGAGGCATTTACAGCCATCCTGGGGAGAGAGGATGGTGGCCTGGACCAGGGGTGGCAGGGATGACAGAGACAGAGTGCAGCAGACAGGTTTGGGAGATGTCTGGGGTCCTGGATGGAATTGGGGGTTAGGGAGGAAAATTGAGGAATCAGTGTCTCCTGGGCATTGGCCGGAGCAGCTGGGTGGATGGAGAAGAGCAGCCTTCAGGTGGAGAACTGAGAACTCTTGCTTTGAACGCGCTTAGTCCGGGATGTCAAGGAAGCAGCTGGATATTTA
Organism: Galeopterus variegatus; assembly: GCF_000696425.1. Lineage (NCBI taxonomy): Eukaryota > Metazoa > Chordata > Mammalia > Dermoptera > Cynocephalidae > Galeopterus > Galeopterus variegatus. Next base: position 50,466 of record NW_007727129.1, on the reverse strand, counting down.
GAGATACTGACGCCCAAAGGGAAGGAAGGCACGAGGCATACTTCCCAATTTTTCCTAGGATTAAAGCTGATCCCTCCTTGAAATACACTTCTAAATTTTATGGGGAGAATCAGTCCCTTTCAAAAGGCTCAATCTCTAAATTGCCATAGGAAAGCTGCAGAAGATAGAAACGGTGTGTTCACTGAATTCCAGTGAATCTGAAGTTTGTTCAGGTAGTAGAACCTTTGAAAATCACAATGATTTTTGTTGAACACTTAGAACTCTGAACATATTTTAATCCATCATAAATAAATTGTACCAGGAACGATTTGCATATAGTTCTCTGCACTTAAAAAAATATATTATTTCAAGAAACCACATTTTAGCTAGACGGAAATGAATTTCATAAATCTATTTACTAAAGTTAATGTGCAGGCTGAGATGTGCGAGGTCTGATGTAGATCACAGCAAAGTCTGGCTGGGTGGCTGACATCCCAATGACTCTGTGCCCTTTTTGGCAGCAGTGGTGCAGCAGGTGTCCAAGGCCTAAGAAAACTCTACAGAGAAGAACCTTATATTTAATACATCCTACCCATTAACTTAATCTTCTTCCCCGCTGGAAACCGCTCTCTTATTTTGTTATGGGAGCACCTTGGTCCCCCAAACACCAGCGTTCCACCTGGATCACAGAGAACAAACCATCTAGTCAGATGCCCCATGGACAGTTCAGGGAGTAAGGCTGGATGGCTGTATAGGCTTTGCCCAGGCTTCTGAGAGTACTAGAAGCATCTTCTTCCTCTGGCAAAAGCTCTAACCTACTTCTTTTGGACCAAAGAGAAAGAACCATGCATCTTACTACATTTCTGTGAATTAAGAAGATTTATCCCCTGTGACTTCCTAGACTAAAATGAAGGCATTGTTTCTCATATATATATATATATAGTATAGGGATTGAACCCTGGGCCTTGGTGTTATCAGCACCATGCTCTAACCAACTGAGCTAACTGACCAGCCCAGTCTCCCATATTTTTATTCAAAGTAATACATTCACAAGGTAAAAATATAAAATGGCACAGAAGAATTTATCATGAAAAGCACCCGGCTCCACCTTCCCATAGCCACTTCTGAATGCTTCACTTTTGAGTGTTCTTTGGGGTGCCTGGCCAAGAGGCATTTTCTCTGCCACCTCGAGAACTGGTGTGGCCACACTGAAAGGCTCAAGGGCTTCTCCTGACAGTTTTAAGAAGCCATAGAACACTTTGCACACTCAGAGTTATCAGTTAACACAAATGTGTTAAGAAACTGTTAAGAAATTACTTTTACAAAAAAGAAATAACTTTTAAAAACCCAAAAAGAGTTCAAAGACACAAGTCATTCCTCTCCCCGCAATAGAGAAGTTTTGCATGGACACCCCCAATTTCGCTGCCTAAAATTGAACTGACCAGGAGCATGAAAGTAAAACTTTTATTATACTGATGAATCCTATAATGCAGGTGGGACAAATGTGGGATAAAGTAAATTTCTCAGTCAATATTTCTTCATATCATTGTACTTATTATTACTTAGAAAAGAAATCTCTGACCGGAATCTATACCTGGACGGCACCCCCATCATAGCACGATTCTGAAATGAGTAGTCAGAAAATCCACTGAGAGAGCAACAGTTCAGTAGGGTTTGGTATAGCCACGTGCAATAATACTAAGAAATTATAAATTATTCTTTTTAATTAGGCCATGGAGAAATATTCATAACATAATGTTAAGTGAAAAATGTGGGAATCAAAACAGAATATTGTGCTCACCCACACACAATCTTTTTTAAAAGCCAGGAAATACTCCAAAGTGCTCACCACGGGTCTCTTTAGGCAGTGGGTAATGAGTGCCTTTCCTTTTCCGGTTCTTCCTCATGCGTCTCTGCATTTCCCAGATTGTCTGCAGTGATGACGCACAGGATCATCGCACTGCAGCCCTGGCCACGCACACTCACGTGCACACACAGAGTGGATGTTTATGTTAGGATATTTAGATCAGGAGACAGAAGAAACCTCAGGGACCACCTAGCATGGCAGCTTTTTTTTTTTTTTTAATAGAAGATGACCGGTAAGGGGATCTTAACCCTTGACTTGGTATCAGCACCACACTCTCCAAAGTGAGCCAACTGGCCATCCCTATATAGGGATCCAAACCCGTGGCCTTGGTGTTATCAGCACCACACTCTCCCAAGTGAGCCACGGGCCGGCCCTAGCATGGTGGCTTTTGAATGGCCCCAATTGTGCTCCTTGGCAAGTGCCTCATGGGTGCTGGGCCAGGGGATCAACTCTCCCCAAAACCCTCCAGCAGAATTGAGGCTCAGAATAAGACTGACACATGTAAAGCACTATTCCAGCTCTCAGTTTGCAGACAAGAAGGCTGAAGCCCAGAGAAGTTAGGTCATTTGCTTCTTTACTAAATGTGGAAGTCCCATGTGGACAGAGCCCACATATATGGACTGCCACTCTCCAGGCTACTCCTTGGGTTACATATTGAGTGTTTACTGTGCCCTCTGCCAGCCAGGCACCATGCTGAGTGCTGGGAATACAACACTGAACAAGAAAAAACACTCCCTGCCCTCGTGGAGCTCACAGTCTTGTGGGAAGACAGATACCCCCATAACCCTGTGAGCAGCATAATGACAGCTGGAGTTGAACTCGCCTTCTGTGACCTGGGGTGGGGTCTCAGAGGCGGAGCCCAGCCCCAGCTGGTCTCTCCTCTCATGGCTCTCTCTCTGTCCCTCCATCAGGTAAGAACACAGCTCTCATCCTCGACTAATACAACTTCCTCGCTCAATACTCAAATACAAAACAAAGCAAATAAAAACTATGACGATGACATCAAATTGGAAATGTTGGCAAAAATTTCCCCCAAAGTAAGCCCTAAAAATATCCAAGAGGTAACTGACATTTAGATTGGTAACTTGAAGACACTTCCTCGGCTCTGCTGTGAGCTGTGGGGTGCGGCCTGATTTCTGCACAGCACGTGCAGGGCCGCTGTGCACAGACATCTAACACCCAAGTGTACACCAGGAGCATACCTTGCAGGGCTTTGGTCTCAATCCAGACATTAGCCTGAGCCTCCCTTCTTCCCTGGAAGGCCCAGTGAAGCTGGACCAGGTGGGTGGATGCCCAAGAGGGCTGCACTTTGAGGAAGCTTTTTCCTGCTTTTTAAAAATTAGACTTTTTTAGGCCGGCCCGTGGCTCACTCGGTAGAGTGCAGTGCTGATAACACCAAGGCCCCGGGTTCGGATCCTATATAGGGATGGCCGGTTTGCTCACTGGCTGAGTGTGGTGCTGACAACACCAAGCCAAGGGTTGAGATCCCCTTACCGGTCATCCTCTAAAAAAAAATAATAATCAGCACGTGCAGGGCCGCTGTGCACAGACATCTAACACCCAAGTGTACACCAGGAGCATACCCTGCAGGGCTTTGGTCTCAATCCAGACATTAGCCTGAGCCTCCTTTCTTCCCTGGAAGGCCCAGTGAAGCTGGACCAGGTGGGTGGGTGCCCAAGAGGGCTGCACTTTGAGGAAGCTTTTTCCTGCTTTTTAAAAATTAGACTTTTTTAGGCCTGCCCGTGGCTCACTCGGTAGAGTGCGGTGCTGATAACACCAAGGCCCCGGGTTCGGATCCTATATAGGGATGGCCGGTTTGCTCACTGGCTGAGCGTGGTGCTGACAACACCAAGCCAAGGGTTGAGATCCCCTTACCGGTCATCCTCTAAAAAAATAAATAAATAAATAAAAAATAAAAATTAGACTTTTTATTATGAGATAACTATAGCTCCACTTTCAATTCTAAAAAATATTGCAGAAATAGGGCCGGCCCGTGGCTCATTTGGGAGAGTGCGGTGCTGATAACACCAAGGCCACAGGTTCAGATCCCTATATAGGGATGGCCGGTTAGCTCACTTGGGAGAGCGTGGTGCTGACAACACCAAGTCGAGGGTTAAGATCCCCTTACCCATCATTTAAAAAAAAAAAAAAATTGCAGAAAGATCCCACATACCCTTAACTCATGCTGACAACACCAAGTCGAGGGTTAAGATCCCCTTACCCATCATCTTTAAAAAAAAAAAAAAATTGCAGAAAGATCCCACATACCCTTAACTCGGTCTTCCCCAATAGTAATATCTTGCAAAACTCTAGTACCACAACACAGCCTGGGTGTTGACATCAATACAACCCACCAAGCTCATTCAGATTTCCCCAGTTTTATTTGTACTCATTTGTGCGTGTGCATCTAGATCGGAGGGTTTTATCGCATGTGTAGGTTGTGCGTCAACCACCACAGTTGAGATACTGATGCCCATCATAATGAGGACTCCTCTGGCTGCCCTTTTATGACCACACCCTCCCTCGAATCCCCAGCCCCTGGCAATACTAACCTGTTCTCCATTTCCATAATTTCATCATTTCAAGACTGTTGTATGAATGGGATCACATAGCATGTAATCTTCCAGGATTGGCTTTTTTTTTTACTTAGCAGAATTCTCTGGAGATTCATCCAAATTGCTGTGTATCAACAGTTCATTCCTTTTTACTACTAAACAGTATTCCGTCTGATGAGATTTTAAAAGAAGACAATGGTTTTAAAGATCACTTGTCACTTTTCAGATGAAGGGAGATTTGCCCTGCTGAAATCTGTGGCACTCAAATGAAAAGAAAGTCTTGCATATCTGCAGAATCTTAAAAATCCTATAAAACTATACTTGCCTAGTGTCTTAAGAAGCTAACTTAATCCTGATCATGCAAAACTTCGGCTAAACTTATCACCTTTTATTTTACTGCAATTAAATAATATCTGCCCCAATATATTAAAAGTTATAGAAATCATCTTTATTATTTCTCTTTAAAGTTATTTATGCACAGAACATAACTTACATCTTATTTCTATTTTATTTTCTTTTTCCCCTGGCTAAAACACTGTCCATTAGTCTCTTATATTGGCTTTTCTCTTTATGTGCTACTGCTATAATGTACGGTCTTTACTTCATTAGTTTATGCCTTATATTAAATTATATTCACATAAGACTTGCAAGAAAAATAGTTTTTCAGCTTATTCGGAGATTTGGGAGACTTAATTTTGGGCGGCTGATTGTCAAGAAAGAAATTACAGTCTGAAAGGTAAAGTGTCAAAGAAAGAAAGGGGGTCTTTGAGGATACAAACCAGATGAAAAAGGAACATTTGGTCTCACCCTTTCTCTGGAAGGTTAAAGGCACCTGAAGACACTGTTTTCATTAAGCACTTTTAATTGCAAGGAACAGGGACTAGATGAAGGGCTATCAGCTGTAAGGACCCACAGCCAACCTTCTTTGGGGGTCTTTGACACTCTTCCAGAGGCTGTTCACTGTTTCTCCTTTACAACAACAGGATCAACTTGTTGCTGCCCCACCTCTGCCTGGGGGGTGAGGGTGAGCTTTTGTTCAGATTCTGCTGATCAGCTCTGTCCCACTCAGGATCCCCAGACTGAGAATCTAATTGCCTCTGCTCCGTCTTATGGGGCCTCTTGTAGATCCTGCCCAGCTTGCAGACTGGCTGTCTGTGACTCAGGCACCCCCTTCTCAACCAGTGTGCTGTGCTAGGGGCTGAGGGTAGGAGGGGAAGTAAAGGCCACAGGCTCCTATATGTAGCAAGTCCCCCTTGGATAGGACTGTGGATGTCCAGGCCAGCAACATGCCAGTGGGATCACCTTGTGTATGTCACCACACTGAGAGGTATTATCATCTCAAGGGCATGGCAGGTAGGAAGACTGAGGCAGAAGAGAGGTGCACAGCAAGGTAATGGCTCCTGAGGACTACAGTCCTTACCTGCTATTTCAACAACTAGAATGGAAGTTCATGAGAGCAGCAAATTTGTCTTGTTCACAGCTCTGTCCCTAGGACAGGGCCCCATATGTAGAATATTCTCAATAAATATTGTTGAATGAGGGAACAAATGAATGTTCAACTCAAATCATATGGCTCAACTCAGCAATTCTACTCCTGGGTGGACAAACATGGTCAGAGCATGATATTTTTAACAGTCAAAAATAGAAGCAATCCAAATGTCCATCAGCGGCAGAACGGGTAAATGAATCGTGAAGTGTGCACACAATGGAATACTATACAATAATAAAACAAAACAAACTATGCTGTACACAACCACGTAGATGAGTCTCAAAGGCATAATGCTGAGCAAAAGAAGTCAGCAAAAAAAAAAAAAAAAAAGAAGTCAGACTCAAAAGAGTATACACTGAATGAGTCCGTTTTTAGGAAGTTGAGGGCAGGCAGCCCTAATCTATGGTGACAGAACTCAAAACAGTGGTTCCTTCTGTGAGTGACATCAACTGGACAGGGACCTGGCAGAGCATTCCAGGGAACTGTAGATGCTCAGTATGATTGGGCAGGATCACAGGAGTGATACATACATTAAAATTCACTAATCTGGATGTTTAAGATTTGTGTACTTCACCATATATAAATCCCTAAATTTCAAAAAGTCCTATGCTTCAGGGGCTTCACACACAGGGAAATCCTAAAGATAAGAGGAAATGAGGGAAAATATTTCCCTTATTCTATGAAAGGGTCAGGGATCTCAGAACATCTTCTTCAGGTTTCCCTGCAGCATTCTCATTCAATAGGATCTTGGGTTTATGGGCCTGAGTGTCAGCTCACAGGCCTGTAAGCAGCAACCTCCACCAGCTTCTCAACTCCTGTTGGGTCCCCCTTCTTCACAGGCTGGAGGGTGGGGATGAGTGCAGACTGCAAACCCCACCTGAGCTTCTGAAGGTCCTGCGAGGCTCTCTTGGAGGAACCAGTACTGATTACTCCCAGGTCCCTGCCAGAGTCCACAGCACCCACTCAGAGGCAGCATGGTGGGCCATGGTGAGTGCTGGCTAGCAATGTGTGCCCAGGAGAAGTGGATGCTTAGCCCTCTCAAGGAGGACCCTGAGCTGAAGTAGGGTTTCTGAGGCTAAAGTGAAGGCAATTGGAAAGGCTTCAAACAAATAGTTTTCTTTTTAATTGAATCGTAATTGATTATACATATTCTTGGTGTTCAATGTTGACATGTTGATCAAGTCAATATTATTAGTATATATTATTACAAACCATATTTATTCTTTATGTCCCTTGTCCAATCTCTCCCCATCCCCCTCTTCCTCCCCACTCCCAACTCTGATAACCATAGATTTCTTCTCTCCTTATGAAAGAGTTAACAGTTACTCTGTTGACTTGTTGCCTAGATGATCTGTCCAGTGCTGAGAGAGGTATGTTTAGGTCCCCCAGTATTATCATAGAGCAGATGCTTCTTCTGTCACTCTGGAATGAGCTTTGTGGAAAGAGACATCCTCTTCTTTTCTTTGGCCTCCACTGGTGACTCTCCTTGTGTCAATGCACTTGAGTGGCTGGTGGGCCATCTGCCTGGTGGTTGTGGTGCCTAGCTGATTTTTCTGCAGCTGTGGCTATTGAGGTGGCTGTGATGGGCCACCCACATGGAAGTGGTGTTTTGGCGTGCTCTTTGCCTGGATGAGGGAGGAGGGGTCGGTCCCAGGATTCATACCTCAGGACCCCAGATGCGCAAATAAAGCTTTCTGAAAAGAGGATGTGAGGCTTCCCTCAGGAGCTACATGCCTGGGGCTAACTTCTGGATTTCTATAAATATCATGCATGGTGAGTCAATGCTCCCTCATGTCACAAGAAAAGCCATGTGTAGGCTAGATCAAAGAACCATAGAATGAGCAGAGAAGTGTTAATCAGACTTATGTAAAACAAGCCAGAGATTGATCTTCCTGTGTGACAGATCCTCTGTTAACTGACGTTACTGAAATAGTCTATATTAAAACTGTTTTATATGTCCATAAACTGATGAATGTATAAACAAATATGGTATATACATACAATGGAATATTATTCAGCCATAAAAAGGAATGAAGCACTGATACACGCTACAACATGGATGAAACTTGGAAACATGCTGAGTGAAAAAAGAAGCCAGAGATAAAAGACCACATATGGTATAATTCCATTTAAATGAAACATCCAGACTAAGCAAATCCCCGGAGACAGAAAGTTGATTAGTGGTTTCCAGGGTCTGGAGGATGGGAGAATAGTGAGTAATTGCTTTATGGGTATGGGGTCTCCTTTTGAGGTGATGAAGAATTTTTGGAACTAGAAGAGGTGGTGGTTGTACAACATTGTGAATAGACTAAATGTCACTGAATTGTTTACTTTAAAATGGTGAATTTTATGTTATGTGAATTTTACCTCAATTTTAAAAATTGTTTTATAAAGATCTTTACAGTATTAATCCATTCATTTATTCACCGAATTCATTCATTCAATCAATACTTAGCTTTCTCATTAGCCAGTCATGTTCCAGGAGCTAGTGTCACAGCAGTGAACAAGATCTACATGGTTCCTTCCCTCAAGGAGTTTACAGTTCAGCATGGTCATTCTTAACCTATTGAGATTTTAAAAAATACAGATACCTAGCTCCCAACCACAGAGACTTGATTCAGTATGCTGAGATGGGCCTGGCATCTCTGTTTTTTAAACACTCACAGGTAATTCTGTCAACTGGCTAGGTCTAGCATTTGAATAAGTGTTTCGGACAACCTCTAACCAAGTCCATTAAAAGCTTGGGCTTTGAAATATCCTCTGTAAAAGCAGGCACTCCATACCCTGAAAATGAAGTTAAGTCCTTGCACTTTTATTCACAGCAATGGCAGAGCGTGACTCGGTTTCCTCATCTATGTGAGGTCTGGTCTGTCCAGACTGAACTGGTGTCATGCTTGCCTCTTGCCACTTAGTGGCAGGAGTAAAATGGGTTTGACTTCCAGTTGCTTTGACTAAGGGAGAATTAGGTCTACTTCCCCAGTGTTTTTCAGGAGCAAATCAAAATGGAAAGTCAACCGTAGTAAAAGAGAACTAGGACTGATAGTCACTGGAGAATATGTACTTTAGTCCTTAAGATTTATTCAGAAAGTTGGGCATCAACAGTAGGCCAGATGTCTATTTCTGAAATAGCACCTTGGATTTTGGTTCTGAGTCTGGTGAAGAGTTAAGAAAGGAGGTGATATTTGAGCTGAGTTGGATAAGATACTGTGTGCAGAACCAAATGGAAACAATCTTCTCTCTGGGCCTGCCATTACTGTTGTGTGCTCCTGATCAGCAGAAAAGTGCCCTATTTCCTGCTTTATGTAAACTTGTTCAGGCCCAGTAAGAGACAAGTCTCAAACTCTGAACCCTCCAAATATTCTGAGTATGGCTTATATATTTAAACACATTCATTCGTTCCTTTAGAAAATATTTATTGATTCATATTAGCATTATTCTTAATAGCTAAAAAGTGGGGGCCGGCCCGGTGGCACACTGCTACAGTGTGCCGCTTGGGAAGCATGGCAGCGCTCCCGCCGAGGGTTCGGATCCCACATACAGACTGGCGCTCACTGGCTGAGCGAGGTGCGGGAGCAACATGGAGGGTTGCGATCCCATTGCCGGTCCCGGTCCGGTACGGGCGCGACACTGAGGGTTGCGATCCATTGCCGGTCACAAAAAAAGACAAAAAAAGGACGGTCACGAAAAAAGACAAAAAAAGGAAAAAAAAAAATAGCTAAAAAGTGGAAACAACCCAAATGTCCATCAACACGTGAATGGATAAATAAAATGTGGCATATCCATATAATGGAATATTACCCAGCAGCAAAAAGCAATAAAGTACTGGTACATGCTACATGGATGAACTTTGAAAACATTATGCTAAGTGAAAGAAGACAGTCACAAAAGACCTTATATTGTATGATTTTATTTATAAGAATCTATAGAAAGAAAAGTAAACTAGTGGTTCCCTAGGGCTGGGAGACTTGTGGGGAGGGGATGGAGAGTGATTGCTAATGGGTAGGGGGTTTCTTTTTGAGATGACGAAAAAGCTCCAGAATTAGATAGTGGTGATACTTGCACAGCCTGTGAGTACACTAAAAATCACTTGGAATATGTGAATTATTTCTCAATAAAGGTGTTATAAACAAATATTTATCAAGCATCTCTATGTGCCAGGGTGTTCACAGGGCAGGGGATATACCCATCAGCAAAACAAACAATAATTCTTGTCCCATATTCTAGAAGGAAACACATCCAGTATATGAGATAAATAAGTAAAGAGACAGTATGTTTAATGGTAAGAAGTACTGGAGATAAAAATAAAGGGAGACAGGGCATATTAAAAGGGTGGTGATTCTAGATAGGGAAGTCAAGGAAGTTTGGCCTCACTGGAAGATAGCTTTTTGAGAGAATACCTGAAGGATGTGGGGAGTGAACCTGTGAAACCTGGGAGGAAAGGCTCCCAGGTAGAAGAAATAGCAAATGCAAAGCTGGAGGTGTGAGTTCCAGGCCCAGCTGCATGGTTCGCTTTGCAAGTGGTATTACATCTCTAATTGCTCACTGCTGATAACACAGGTGTATTAGTCTGTCTCTGTTGCTGGAAAGGCTCCCAGGTAGAAGAAATAGCAAATGCAAAGCTGGAGGTGTGAGTTCCAGGCCCAACTGCATGGTTCGCTTTGCAAGTGGTATTACATCTCTAATTGCTCACTGCTGATACACAGGTGTATTAGTCTGTCTCTGTTGCTTTTTTTTTTTTCCCAAAAGATGACCGGTAAGGGGATCTCAACCCTTGGCTTGGTGTTGTCAGCACCACGCTCAGCCAGTGAGCGAACCGGCCATCCCTATATAGGATCCGAACCTGTGGCCTTGGTGTTATCAGCACCGCACTCTACCGAGTGAGCCATGGGCCGGCCCTTGTCTCTGTTGCTTATTACAAAATACCTGAAACTGCGTAATTTATAAAGAAGTGAAATTTATTCCTTACAGTTTTGGAGGCCGGAAAGTCTAAAGTCCAGGGGACACATCTGGTGAGGGCCTTATTGGCGGGTGGTGACTCTTCACAGCAATGCAGGGTGTCACATGGTGAATGGCTTGAGCAAGAGAGAACTAACCTGCTTGCTCGCTTTCCTTACAAAGTCATCAGAACCATGACCAGTACCACCCATTAAATCATCAAATTATTACTCTAGAAATGGATCAATCCATTCACTACAGCATAGTCCTCACAATCTAATCACCTCTTAAAGGCCCCACCTTTCAATTTCCATAATAGAATTTCCCACTCTCAACACTATTACAGTGGAGATTAATGTCTGTACCTCAGGGACACAATTCAACCCATAGTAATAGGAAAGCAATAGACTTTTCTGTAGTAGCCTTGTACCCTGCAGCACTGCTATAATCACTTACTAGTTTCAAGAGTTGTTTTTGTTTGTTTGTTTTGACTATTCTTTGGGATTTTCTACAATCATGTCATCTGTGAACAAGAAGAGTTTTATTTCTTCCTTCCCAATCTGTATACCATTTCCCTTTTCCTGCCTTATTGCATTGGCTAGGATTTCCAGTATGATGTGGAATGAGAGTAGTGAGAGGGGACATCCTTGTCCTTTTCCTGATCAGGGTTCCCTGGCCCTCCAATTCTGACAACTGGATCTCCTAACCATGCTCACTTGGAGACCTGATCTGCCCCTGGTCTTATCTAACAGGAACCATAGGGCACTGGCTTTGTAAGCCGAAGGACTACCCACAATACCTGTCTTCCTGCTGGCACTGCCCTGAATTCCTGACTTAGGCACCCCAACCACCTGCTGAGTGTCCCATTTCCTCCAACCCCAGAGCCCTAGTCACTATCTCCATTTACCCACAGGACTCTGCAAAGCTGGCTATCTTTCATGGGAAGAAGTCCTTGCTCTTACCAATTAAAAGAAAGCATAAGGAGGGTCATTTTAGCAACATGTAGGAGTTATTCCTCACTATCTAAACTCCCTGTTTAACTTGGTATTGGTGAAACAAGATTAATCCATCCACTCATGCACATATTAATTGATGACCAAGCCCCTTCTTTGTGCTAGGCTCCATGTGTGGATTGAGGGATAACTAATGAATCATTCTCACTTGGCTACCAATGTTGTTTGAAAGGGTATCTGCATGAAGATACAGTGCTTTTGAAATGCAGTATTTCTTCTTACATCTTTTCCCACTTCTTACCTTCAAAATAAATCTCTGTGTGGGGCATTATCAAATTACTCACAAATGTAGGCCACACAAAGCATTCACATTGTCATAAATATAATATCTTCTAAAATCTTCAACACAACTTATGGACCCGTTTTCTCTCATAAATCTAGGCTGCCTGTCTCAAATCAAATTCTGCTTTTCAAGCAATTTTACAGTTAAATCCTTCCACATAATTTGTAATAGTTTCTTTACAAAGGACATTAAGCTAACTATGATCCTTTACTGAATTATGTAGCATTTACCACTTTCCTGTTTTTAGAATCCTTATCCCTTTCTAGTGGAGTTCTAAAAATATCAGTTAAGCCACCAACTAATTTCTAATCCCCGTTTCTATTAATATTGACAGCTGGGTAGTTCATCTCTTAGCCTTTGTCCTTGCTTGATTAAGCAATTCTAATCTTTTCCTGACAATTTTATTGTTGACAATATGACTGAGTCTGACTGGAACACCAGTAGAGAAGAGATTCTTGTATATGGAGATCCTGAGACCAGTTTAGCCATAGAAAGCCCTTCAGGTAACTCTTTTATATACTTTTTTCCCTTTCTCATTCTCTCTTTGGGCAAGAAGCCAACAATATTTAAAAATATAGATTAATTTAAAAATCTCCATTGTCAGTACCCTACATGGTGCAGAGATAGGCCTCCAGATTTTATTAGCTTAAAGGCCTTCTAACTGCGAGGTGGCCTGGGAAACCACTTAACTCAAGCCTCATCTATACACGAAGAAGACTTCCGTGATGAGTGACATTTCAGCTGAGACCTGAAGGACAGTGTAGTGGATGCTGTGGTACACACCCAGAATCCTTCAGGATTGAGGCACTCATTCCCCCAGCTGCGTTCCTCTCCAAGAGAACTTCCCTTAGCTATAGAGAACCTCCTCACCCAAGGTCATGCTCCTTCTCAAAGGAGCCTGCATTGAATAACTGGTAGATGCAGGGGCACAATGGCTCAGCCCCTTGGCCTCAACTTGGGACCACTGTGAAGGGAAATCCCAGCTCCAGAGCTCCTAGTGTGCCCTCACACAGAACTGGGTTGCACTTTAAGTTCACCTTCTGCCTAACCCTACTTCCCACATGGCCTTCCAGACTCAACTTGGGACCACTGTGAAGGGAAATCCCAGCTCCAGAGCTCCTAGTGTGCCCTCACACGGAACTGGGTTGCACTAAAAGTTCACCTTCTGCCTAACCCTACTTCCCACATGGCCTTCCAGATGTTATTCATGAATGCACTCTTCAATAAGTCCCCTGCATGCAACTCTCCTTCTCAGAGTTTGTTTCCAGGAAACCTAACCTACAGCAGTTGGTACCAAGAGCAGTCCCAGGAAGTAAACTCTAAAATGGCATCTTAGAGCTTGATCATCTGCCAGCTGGCATTGAGGGTGGCAGTGAGGACCCCTCATTGGCAGTCATAAATTGAGTTCTGACAACCTCTAGAATGTGTAGTAGAACAATTGTTAAGGCTTTTGATGCTACCACCTGGCTTCAAGACTTACTATTAAGCTATAATAATCAAGATAGTGTGATACTGATGAAAAAACAAATAGATCAGTGGAAGAGAAGAGAGCCCAGAAATAGATCCACACAAATGTAGTCAACTGAGCTTTGACAAAGGAGCAAAGGCAATTTAATGGAGGAAAAATAGTCTTTTTAATAAATGGTGCTGGAAGAACCGGACATCCGCATGTGAAAAAAAAAAAAAAAAGAATCTAGACACAGACCTTTCACAAAAATTAAAATGGATCATTATTGAAAATCATCTAATTGCAAAATGCAAAACTATAAAACTTCTGGAAGATAACACAGGAGAAAATCTAAGTGACCTTGGGTTTGGCAATGAATTTTTAGATATCACGCCAAAAATTAAAACAATGAGATGCTACCACATAATTATTAGAATGACTAAAATCCAAAACACAAACAAACATCAAGTGCTGGTGAGGATGTGGAGCAACAGAAACACTTATTCACTGCTGGTGGGAACGTAAAATGATACAGCCACTTTGGAAGACAGTTTGGTAGTTTCTTTAAAAACTAAGCATACTCTTAGCATATGATCCAGCGATTGCACCCCTTGGTATTTACCCAAATGAATTAAAAACATATGTTTACACAAAAACCTACACATGAATATTTATAGAAGCTTTATTCATAATTGCCAAAACTTGGAAGCAACCAAGATGTCCTTCAATAGAACTGTGAATGGATAGGCAAACTGTGGCACATCCATACATGGGATTTTATCCAACAATAAAAGGAAATGAGCTATCGAGCCACGAAAAGACATGGAGAAACCTTAAATGCATATTGCTAAGTGAAAGACAATTTTAAAAGACTACATATTATATGATTCCAACTATACAACATTCTGGAAAAGGCAAAACTATGGAGATAGTAAAAAGATCAGTGGTTGCCAGGGGCTGGGGAGAGGGATAAACAGGTGACATTCACAGAATTTCTAGGGTGTGGTAACTGTTCTATATGATACTGCAATGGCAGATATGTGACATTATGCTTTGTCAGAATCCAAAGAACTGGACAACAAGAGAGTGAACTTTAACATAAACTATGGACTTCAGTTAATACTGTATCTTTGTTGGCTCACCAATTGGAAAAAAATATCACACAAGATGCAAGATGGTAACAGGAGAAACTGCAGGAGGAAAGGGGGAACTCTACTATCTGCTCAAGTTTTCTGTAAACCTAAAACTGTTCTAGAAAATAAAATCTATTAACTTTTAAAAAACTACTTTTAACAGTGGTAAACTGGAATAGGGTGGGACACCAGCGGAAGGGACTGCATTAGCTGGCACAACGTCTCAGGTACTTGGGAGCTGAGGGAGAAGTGATAATTACAAGGACACCAGAACAGGGTGGCTGTTGCTGGGTGCTATCAATGCACTGGAGGAAGACAACAGAGTGTGGTTAATCACCAATTTAAACTGAAGTGTGAACACATAGGTTTTCTGTGGCTGCACATAAAGAAACCCTGTCTCTTGCAACTGGAGGTCAGCAGAAGCTACGGGTCAAGCCTAGGACTTAAAGATAAGGACAGCAGAGCCCAGAAAAGGTTGAATTCTAAACCTCAGCAAGTCTTCTCTGCCAAGGTCAGGGCCCCCACTGGGAAGGAGTGGGACTTTGAAGCTTGGGATAGAGACACCTAGGGTGATGCACTCAATAATCTTTGGATCCCAGGTCCCCTGAATGCTCTGGGTTTACAAGAATGATCCACTCCTCCTTACTAAAAGCTATCAGTGCCCACCTTCCCTCCTGGCCTTCAGGCTGATAACAGGCTCAAATCACAATATAAGCCAGCCAAAGAAGAGCTGGGCTGGAAAGGAAAGAAAGAAACTGTATACCAAAGGAGCTGGAAGACCTATTCAAGGTGTGCCATCAGGATCTGGGGCCCAGAATGTGCTGGATCAAGGGGCAGATTGTCAAATTGGGTAAGGGAGAGTTTTTCAACATGGAAACACCTTCCTGAGACACAGTATTTAACAACCTGGGAGACAGTGCCAATTTGCTCCTAGGAAGGTTCTCGAAGTTTAGAAAAATGATGACCACACTAAATGAACAGAGAGGCCAGCACTGCTGTTCCATGAGGTGGAGGAGGGAATCAGAGGGCTCTGGGAAGTGGGCATGCCGACACAGAGACGCCACATCAAGCTGGAAAAACACCAGCCAACCATGGCTCACAGAAGGGCCCAGAGAACTGTTCAAATCAACAAGGAATACGAAGTGACCATGCAGCCAGAGCTTCCTTTATGAGCTGGATTCTGTCATATTCAATAGGTCACAGGTCAGATGGCCCAGCAGTAATCATCCCGATATGGAAGGGATATGTCTGGAAAGGCTCGGGCAGGCTGGAGTGGTGGATGATGCCGTCTGTCCCTGCCACACCAGTGCCTTACCTTCATGAGAGGACCTTTGTGACCAGCCAATGGAGGAAGAAAAAGGCTACACTTAGTTCACTGGTGGGTTGCTCAGTGATGAGTGCTTGCTGAAAATGGATGGCTGTCACATGACAGGCCCATGAGAGGTGGCCCCAAAAGGCAATGTTGAGAGGAAATCTCCTGCGGACAGAGCCTCAGGCAGCACATCTGGTCATCCACTATGGATGGATCCAAGGTAAGAATAAATGAAGGCTTCTGGGCAGTGGTTGATGGCTTGACTGTTGGGTCAGGGGCCTGGAAGGAGAAAGATCAGATCACAACAAGGAAGTCTGAGAAAAGGCATGTGGATGGATCTATGAGATGGGCACAAAACTTGTCACATATTATCCCCCACCAGACAGCATTCACCACAGAAGAGACACTAAACAACCAGGAGGCAGAACACCCTGGCCATTGGCTGTCATTCAGCCTGTGTCATTGCTCACTGCAGTTCTGGCATCAATGGGCCCATAAGCAGAGGACCACAGAGCAAGAGTGGAACTGTTATGGGCCCAACAGCATGGTCCCTTTCCCCAAGGCTGATCCAGCCACTGCTGCAGCCGAATGTCCTTTCTGCTGGCAACAAGACCAACGTTGAGCCCCCAGTTCAACCCTCTCTCTCCAAAAGACCAGCCAGTTGATCGCTGGAAGGGTCAGCAACCCCTCTTGACTGGGGTTGACATATACTAGGCGGTGAGTTTGCTTTTCCAGCTGGTAGAGCTCAGCTGACATCACTGCTCGAGAGACTGCAGAATGTCTAAGCCACAGACACAGGATCCTACATAACACTTCAGAGGAGGGGCCTGCTTTACAACAAAGGAGGTGTGGCAGGGGACCACAGGACACACCACCCAGAAGCCACTGGCCCCATAGGGCAGGGGAATGCCCTCTTAAAGACACAAGGTTGGAGATAATACCCTGCAAAACTGAGACACCAATAATGTGCCCTTTATTCTGAAAGGGATTTCTGGCATGGCCCAGGCCTAAAGCAGTGACTATTACACAGTAAGCAAGTGTTTATTTTTAAACTGTCAGGGTGAAAGGATACCAAATCACTAAACTGCTCCAATACCCACATGCCTTGGATTATCCCACAGTATAAGTACAGTAATAGAAGAATGAGGCTGTTTTTAGGAAAAGAGTTATTTGCTAAATAGAAAAAGAGGCACAGATATTCTGGATAGAGGGAGGAATATATACAGTGGTGCCAAGTCAGGGAATCCTGAGAAGTTCAGTACTGCTAACTCTAGAGTAAATGGAATTACGACTACTTCCAGAACAACTTGGGTCCTTTCTGTTCTGCATCAGGAAATTCTTTTCTTTTCTTTTTTGGTGCCAAGTCAGGGAATCCTGAGAAGTTCAGTACTGCTAACTCTAGAGTAAATGGAATTACTACTACTTCCAGAACAACTTGGGTCCTTTCTGTTCTGCATCAGGAAATTCTTTTCTTTTCTTTTTTAAAAAAAATGACTGGTAAGGGGATCTTAACCCTTGACTTGGTGGTGTCAGCACCACGCTCTCCCTAGTGAGCCATGAGCTGACCCCTACATCAGGAAATTCTTTATTAAGCCAGTATCAAATCTCTTATCAAAATTTCAACCTACCCCATGGTAGTGTGCGTTGTGAGCTGAATGCTTGCAGACATATCCAGAAATGTCTATATTTCATTTTATTTCAGTTTTCACAAAGCATAGGGGGACAAAAAAGGAAAACGAGAAAGAGCAGTCAGTGAGAATTTTGGCTGCAATTAACATTTATCAGTTTTTTTTTTTTTTACAAAAAAAAAAATTTAATAATTTTTTTTTTGGCAGCTATCTGGTATGGAAAACTGTTGACCTTGGTGTTTCAAGGCTGTGCTGTAACCAACTGCACTAATCAGCCAGCCCCTTTTTTTTACAAAATTGTAGATAGTATATTGTTGATCAGTCATTTTCCTAGAGCAGACTATCATAGTCTCTGGGCCATTGGTTCTAACCTTGGACCAGAATAATGCCATCCATCAGATTCAGACTCACCCTTGTTTTGTGTAAACAAGGTGCTTATAGCTGAGGGTGTTCAGAAACTAGTTTCTAGCTGGGTCCCAGAAGTTAGGCAGGAGAAGAGATGGGATCATGCTTCTGGCCAGCACCCCCTCCCAGTCCTGTTTGGCCAGATGGGATGAGGACATTGTTTACTCCTTGACCAAGATGTCCTGCATGCAACTTCTTACCTAAAGTAGGGAGTGTGAGCTGAGCACAGGCCACTGTCCAGGGACTGAACTGAAGGCCCAGCACCCCAGGCGTGCCTCAGATGTCACCTCTCTCTGTCTTGCCTTCAGCCTCCCTGAGGATGATCACCTTGGGGATACAGAGCAGGTGCAACAACAGGCAGCCCTCGCTTCTCTTTTCATAGTTTCACCTGCCTACAAGACTTTTTCTATTCTCGGGAAAGAACTCACGTCCCTTTTTACAGCCATTGAGAATTTAGAAGGTGGCTGTTGTGAATGGTTTGTTCTACTTGTCCTGGACCTAACGGAGGAAAAACTCATGTTTTATCCAGTGAACTACCTCTATAAGGATGTTAAAAATACTAGTGACACAAATGTTGGGTATACTTGTTTTTTATGTTAGTGATAGAATATTAGTACTCAAGAAAGTTCTTATTCAGAAGGTTGGGGTTTTTCCTCTTGAAAACAAGCAACTGTGATTTGTACACCCATGCTCATAGCAGCACTATTCACAATAGCCAAGACATGGAAGCAACCCACGTGTTCATCAATGGATGAATGGATAAACAAAACATGGTGTGATACATACAATGGACTATTAGCCTTAAAAAAAGAAGATTCTGTCACATGATACAACATGGACAAACGCTGAAGACATTATGCTAAACAAAATAACCCAGTCACAAAAGGATAAATTCTGCATGATTTCACTTATATGAGGCACCTAGAGTAGTCAAAAACTCATAGAAACACAAAGTAGATGGTGGTTGTCAGAGGCTGGTGGAAGGGTAAATGGGGAGTTAATGGTTTTAGCTTTACTTTGCAAGATGAAAAAATTCTAGAGATCTACTGCACAATGATATGCATGTAATTAAAAATACTGTACCAGGGCCGGCCCGTGGCTCACTCGGGGGAGTGTGGTGCTGATAACACCAAGGCCCCTGGTTCGGATCCCATATAGGGATGGCCGGTTCGCTCACTGGCTGAGCGTGGTGCTTACAGCACCAAGTCAAGGGTTAAGATCCCCTTACCGGTCATCTTTTTAAAAAAGTAAAATAAAATAAAATAAAAATATAAAAATACTGTACCATACACAAACATGGTTAAGATAGTAAATTTTATGTTATGTGTTTTTTTACCAAACACACACAAAAAAAAACAAACAAGCAAACAAAACAAGCAACCGTGTGCTATTGGTGTAAATTCCATGCCTTATCGAGTGACCAGCAATCGTGTATTGTTACTGAAGTAATCATGCTTCATGTATCACAATATTCCCTGACACTCACAGCAATGCTCTAGAAGTCAGAGCAGGACCTACTTCACCATGCCCTGACACAGCACACACACACGTAAACACATGTACTCCATTTGCTCAGTCAAAAGAAAAACTGGCCTTTCTGCTGTGTGACAAAAATTAGGGTATAAAGTGGGGGTGATTTTACTGAGGGTACATCATTATATTCTTCGCCACGTCTGCTAGTTGCCACTAGTCCAATCCAGCTAAAACCAGTGCTTTCTAATGACAATAGCCTAGTCTCCTGGTATGCTCCTTATTTATGACACCCACGGGAGTTGACTAACTGCCAATTATTGCAGGGAAGAAGGTAAAGAAACTTAAATGTGTTTTATACCTTTACCCTGAAGGAGCATATCAGGCAAAATGGAAAGGAATGGGATCCTGTGAGCACAACACTCAATTTCAATGCACATGTGCACACAGTACGTAAAGGCCCATATCCCCACCAAATTCCTGCCCCACATTGACACTGTTAGGAAGACTTAGAGCTGCTTATCGAGTCCTGCTCCTGAAGCAACAGTGGCATAATTACTCATTTATCTTGTTTGTATCTGTTTTTATTGAGCTCCGTTCTCCTCTCCTGGATCTGTTTACATTTTGTAAAAGCTACGTTGCTATGGTTCTTTATGTACCTACTTAGCCTTCCTGGCATCTTCTGTCCTCTTTCCTGCTTAGACTTAACAGGAGTGGATTTCAATCACAGCACTTTTTAATGTGTGCTCTGGGCAATCTCATGGCAGGCACTTGGGACAAACTGAGTCGATGACAACTGATGTGACACACTGAAGGGAAGCACGAGGACACTAGAGCACTAAATGTTCTTTAAAAAGATATGGGGAGTTGAGCTCAACATAGGAGAGCCAAGGACAGAAAAGAAGCCTGGTATTAACGGTACTGTGCAGTTGACAAGAGAGTGTGTTGTGATCCAATGACTGAATCTTCCACCTCAAGCTACCTGGGCCCATGGTTAGGTTACACACACCACCCTAAGCCAGGGAACCATCAGAGTCCACCTTTCTATCACTGACAAAATGGACAGCCCATCAGTACATCCAACCACCCCCAGGTGGCCATGCACCAAACGAAAGCAGCCCTATCAAATTTCATATCTGCAGTACTTGAACGCTTCACACTCATGACTTAATGTTTGAAAGCTTTCAGCAAGACCATGCTCTGCCTTATGGAATAGTACAAAAGGCCTAAAGATAATTGAAGAGAAAAGGAAGTTGGCCCACATGGTAACTCCACATGGTGATCCCAGGTCAGGCCATGCGTTTTCCAGCCTCTTGGTCCACTTGCCCATCAAAAAGAAGGAGCACAGAAATGTGAGATTCTGCAACTTCCTCTTCAGTTTAAACCAGAGCCATTATGGGATTCCAAATTCCTAATTAACTCCTTTGATTTGCCGGGGGATGTGGGGAGG
Source organism: Galeopterus variegatus (assembly GCF_000696425.1). Classification (NCBI taxonomy): domain Eukaryota; kingdom Metazoa; phylum Chordata; class Mammalia; order Dermoptera; family Cynocephalidae; genus Galeopterus; species Galeopterus variegatus. The sequence goes on along the minus strand of NW_007727129.1, from coordinate 29,500 downwards.
GGTAAGCTCCTTCTTTGTGAACACCAAACTGTTGGTTTCAAGTCTCACGCTGAAGCAGCAAGACCGCCAGGTGCTGTTGGTAAATGGGTACTCCTGCCACCTCCTGTCCTTCTCACAGGATGGAAATCAAAGCCTTTTCTGCTCACCTCGGTAGACCCTGAAGTGTCAGGGACATAGCACAGGCCTTGCCAAGCCAAGCCCATCTCACATCCTAAAACAGAGTCCAACCCCCAAGCTGTCTGAGTTCTTGCCAAGAGCTGCCGGAGAAGCCAGGGAAGTTGCTGTCAAGCCCTTGGGCTTCGTCACTAACTGGGGGCCTGGGATGATCACCTGAGTGGGGGGAGCTAAATGGGGGAAGCAGAACTTCCTGGTAGGTGAGGTCCAGGTGATCCTTTGTGCCTGTGACCCAGAGGCCCATCAGGAGGGGCCTGGTAATTTATCGCCACAATTAGTGTCTGTTTTTATAGTTTCAGTTGCTGGCAGAGAAGGACACAGGAGCCCTTTCCAGAGAATAATCCAGGGAGTCGCTGGTGCTGCCGGGACTCAGGGGCTGGCAGGGGCTACTGCCCGGGAGGTCTGCACCTGCCTCCTGCTGTCCTCCCTCCTCATGTGCACAACTTCAGCCCTTCCCTTCATTTCTTCTTTCTCTTCAGGCAGAACTCTCCAGATCTAATCACAGTGAGGTTCAGATTGGCATGGGGCTTGAGTCAGCAACAGAAAGACAAAACAATTCCCGGTCTAGAAAGAACAAAGTCTGGATAAATATCACTGAAATGAACCTGAGTCCCTCTGGGGAAAGTGTTGATGACCAGACCCTTTGTTTAATTTCAGACTCGTGAAGACCGCTGGGCACTTCTGTTTTCCTCAAAGATGCCCAGAACAGATTCTCCACAGCAGTCAACCTACACAGTGACACTCACCGCTGCCCTTGGCTGAACTTGCTGAAGGACCCTGGCAAAAGAGAAACAGCAATATTTGGAGGGTCTCCACTCTTTTCCCTCTGCTCATGCTGTACCCATGACAGGGACCCTCCTGGCCCCTCACACAGGTCAGAGTCCTGTGTCTCTTAAAGACCCAGCTAGTCCCCTTGCCTGCCAGAGGCATTTCCCCAGATAGCTCCAACTAGCAGTGTGCTCTGCTCCCTGCAGATCTGTCTCTCTCACTCAGCCTACCCACGCTGGCCACTGCTTTGGGCTGAGTTGTCTTTTTTCTCTCTTCCAGTATACATATTTTCACTCCTCAGGCAGCTTATAAGCTAAAATCTTATGCTTCATGTAACACCAAGGTTCAGACCCCCATAGTGGCCAGCTGAAAAAAAAAAATCTTATGCTTTTCCCCCCAAAAGCACCCAGCAAAGTATGTCGTGTGAAGCAGGTCTTCAACAAACCCCAACAAACTGGCTTGGATGGCTTTAAAGTCTCCCTGGGTTAAAGAGAGCAAGGCACGATCTAAAGATTACCTGTGTCAGTGCCAACACTAGGTGTGGAACCAGAATTAATGAGTCCTCCTTTTCCTCTGGGCTGCTTGGGGAATTGATTCCCTCTCGACTTCAAACTAATATTTGTGGAAAAAACAAACGACGTTGCAGTCCTAGCCAATGTACATAGATTAAAATAATGAACAAATCTAGCAGCCAACCAGTAGGAGTTATTCCACAAAAACTCTGCTGCCGCCTCCAGAATGGAGCCACCAGGGTGCAGGGGCGTTAATATTTAATGCAGAGATTCGAGGGGGTAGCAAAGGGGCCTGGCCAGGATCAGAATATCGAGTCACTGGGAAATCAGGATGATTATTATTTATTCAGAACCCACTCAGGAACCAAAACAAAGTTAAAAACAAACTGATGACTTTGCATCATTGTTACTTGGTATAGGACTAGGTTCTTTACCCTGCAGACTCACAGATGGAAGCTCAGGAATCCTGTGGCAGGGACTAACATGGGCTCAGATCAGAACAACATTTTAAAATGAAGAACAACATTTTTGAGGTAGAAACACTATAAATACTGTGAGCATAATCACTGGTAAGTGGAAAAAGGAAACTAGCTTTCTAAGCCATAGCAAGATAACTGCCCGCCTTGGACAAAGACAGGATGGCCTCAAATGTCCCAAAGTTGATTCAAAACAATTTTCCTATTTCTCCCAATAAGTACGACATAAAGATTTTAATTCAAAACAGTGCCATTTCCTACCTCAACTCCTATGTGCCTCTTTCCATTTCAGATGACCACCTGATGCCTTGACAGAACTGATCATTGCCTTGGATGTTGATACCTCTGTGAATCAAGATGTTTTTAGCTTTAGTTGCAGAAGTTGTCAATTTTTTAAGTTTCAGGTTATTATATACAGCTCACAACATACTTTTACGTCTTACTCAGTAAGCTAAGAAAGAAAATGAGGGAAAATCTCATCTCACGCCCCATTAAGTAAAATGGGTGGTTGCCCTTGCTGCTCTGCTCCAGGAGACAGCAACCAGGTATTTTTTCAACAAGCAGGCTTTCAAAATAAATAAAAATGCTGTTATCTAGAGACAAAGGCAATCTCACTCTTAACTTTTCATATCGAAATCATCTTAGATTGACAGAAGGTTGTAACAATAGCTCAGAGGATTCCTGTACACCCTCTACCCACCTTCCCCTAATGTTAATATTTCTGAAAACTCAGAATTGACAACGGTGCAACACAGCTTACTAAACTACAGATTTTGTTTGGCTTTCCCGGTTTTTTTCCCTCATGCACATTCGCCACAAGGCTCCCAGTTGGTCATGCATGGCTCCCTTGCTTGTCCTCCACTGTCACTGATTCAAGGAGACACACAGGTCCATATCTCAGTCTGAAAGAGGCAGAATATCTTTCTAGAGGCTTCCAACTTTGACTGCCCACTGGGCCACAGATACATCTTGGTGGTAAGGGGAGTGTTTGGATGTATTTCACATCAGTGAATATTCTCTACATGGAAAGGATATGATGCCTAAGGTTAAAGGAAATCAACGCACAGCCTTGGCTGCTCGGTGTCAATAAAGAATTATTCTGACAGGAAGTTAAAAAGTCCTTACAAGGGTTGGTGTTTTTACTGCATTCTCAGTGCTATCTCATTTTTCTCTTCTCTATTTTTGTATTTGCATTTCAAGTCATACACAAAATTTTATACTGGCAATTATCAACAACAAGCAGCCACTCATCTCCTATTGTTGGGGACTCAACAGACATTGAACAAAGGGTTTGCCAAGATATGTCTTTCCTGACAATATTTAGAAGGATATTGGAACAGAAGTCCTTGCACTGGCTTGTTATCAAAGGATGGAGTAAGCAAGAGTCATGTGACCCAGACCATAATAAAAGGGGTCCCATATGCTAGATAACATCACATCACAAAATTAAGAGATGGAAAGAGAAACCATTAGGTCATCTCTACTCCATTCACCTGCTTCCCACTCGCTTGGGAAACTGAGCAAGTTGATTTTTTATTCCACAGGGCTTTTGCTTACTTAAAAATGTGTCATGAGGCAAATCATATGCTGCATCTCATATAGTTTATCTTATAATTACTTTCCGGAATTAAAATCTCCGTCTAGCTGTCTTAGTGTCTATGAAATATTTATGCTCTGCATCATATGTCTAGGGGAATACAAAATTTGATTTCTGTTGGCAATTTTTACTCAAAGTATCACATCTCCCTCAGTGACTCTCAGATTCACAGTGCCAAAGCCTGTGGCAGCAACCTGAAAAAGATATCAGTTAAAGGACAAAGGACTTGTACTGGCCATGGTGTGGACAGCAACACAGGACCAGCAAGGTCTGGCAATCTCGCCCTGCAGGCCTCTGTTTGTGAGGAAACAAGTGCCTCAGGACAGGTTCCAGTATTAACATCAACCTAAGTAGAGTTTATAGCCACCTTTATATTCATTATGAGGCCATAATATGCAAGCATATATGTAGCCACTCAGAATTTAGAGACATTCTATCACTGTAAGGTCTATGGACACATCCAGTTTTACAGCTCTTCCCTGAAAGTCCTTAGGATAAATTCCTGATGTCATCTGAGCATCTCTATTTTTACCTAATGAACAAAATGAGGTGCGTAAGTATCATATACAAAGAGTTAGAGGGCTTAGTCCTCGTCTTCAGGGGCCTTATGGTCTCATACCAAGAATAATGTCACTAAGACAGAGCGTATACCATGACTAAATTAAGAAGCAAATTCTATTTATCCCCTCCATCAGCCTAACATGTGACCTTCACTACTACTACTGTAGTGGTGGTCATTTTTACCGTTCAACAAATATTTCCAGTCCTCTCACTTTCTGACACATAGTAGGACTGTACTTCCTGGTCTCTGCACAGTTTGGTGGGGCCATGTGACTGGCTGTGGCCATGAGCTGCAAGCAGGAGCAACCTGTGAAAACTTACAGGTAGGGAGATTTAATTGCCAGTGTGAGGTCTTCTAGAACCATCTCTTTTCTCTCAAGGCAACCAGCAACGCTTCCAGGAGTGATTTCCCTAGTCACACATCTCAGAGGTGAGGACAACACGAAGCAGAGCTCACCTACATATCATGGACATGAAATGTGAGCAAGGGGGGCCGGCCCTGTAGCTCACTCGGGAGAGTGCAGTGCTGATAACACCAAGGCCACGGGTTCGGATCCCACATAGGGATGGCCGGTTCGCTCACTGGGCGAGCGTGGTGCTGACAACACCAAGTCAAGGGTTAAGATCCCCTTACCGGTCACCTTTTAAAAAATAAAAATAAAAAAAAAAAAGAAATGTGAGCAAGAACAGAACATTTGTTGTTTTCAACCACTATAATTTTGATGTTGCCTGTTACAGTGTATAACCTACCCTATCCTGGGTGCTTCACTGTTGGAAGGAAATGACTTTCCCAAAGGTCATAAATATCCTTATGGCCAAACTTCTTGAAAGATTCTTAGTCCTCATCTTTCTTGAATTCAGCAGAATATTTAACACTGTGGTTACTCTTCTACCTTTCCTTGATACTGCACCAACATTCATTTCTAATCTCTCTATAGGTTCTTACTGTTTCCTTTTCCTCTTATCTGCAGGCATTCCTCAGGCTCAATTCTGGCAGTTTCTTAATCTCTTTTCTGGAGACTTAATCTCTTTTCTGGAAACTTCCCTAGACTCTAGCCCAACTTCTCCAGGCTTGCCCTGGGAACTTTTTATTCTCTGAATTCCAATAATGGTTACAGCTTCTGCCCCATAAGCTCATAAATACAATGTTTACACTTACTGCCCAGTTGTCTCCAGATATAGGTCTTTTTTTCTCTAAGATCAAGACCATAAACTCCTGGGAAAAGACAAGGATCCAGCTTAATCTTTTCTTATATTTTCTTGAGGCATAACAGGCTTACAGGGTGCTGTGCAGCTAGCAGGCATCCAATAAATATGTGTTGATGATACAAATTATAAATGTAAAGGTAATACTAACTTTGTGCCCAAGCAGAAGAGTGTCCGATGAGAAATGAGCAACAGGAAGTCACCTGTTTAACCAGGCTGGACAGGGAAAACATATTTTTCATGTTTCTTTAGGCATGTAAGCTTCTCCTGCCTACATCCCAACTTCTTTCACCCAGACTGCATTTCTTCACCTCATACTCACTCTTCATCCTATTTCAATCTGACTTCTGCCTCCACCTCTGGGACCATTCTAAATACACCATTGATCCCCCTGCCCTTAAATCCAACAAATACTTTCAGCCTTTGTCTTATTCTCTCAGTAGCAATGGGCAGTTAACCAGTTCTCCCTCTTGAAAACTCTCTCTTCCCTTGGCTTCAATGACACCTCCCTCTCTTCATTTCCCCCCTAAGTTCTTTAGTTGTTAATTCTCAGTCGACTTGGTCAGTTCATCTTTCTTTGATCTTTAAATAACGGACTTTCCTAAGGCTTAGGGCCCGAGTCCTCTTCTCCTTCACACTGTATCCTCTCCATAGGCAATCTCATCAGCCCTTATGGATTCAATTGCGACATTTGTTGGTGATTTCCAACTTTATTTTTCTAGGCCAGATCTCCTTATCCAAGTTCCAGACTCATGTATCCAATTGCTTATTTGCCAAATGTTTTCTCTCAAAGCTGGTATGTCCTAAATTGAAATAATTTTTTCCACTTAGTAAGAATGTTTTTGGCTGAAAATAATGTTTTTAAAAAACAACAAAAATTGCCCTGAACAATAAGGACACACATTATCTCACATTACAAGAAGTTCAGAGACAATGAAATTGGTCAGCAGTTCAACAATGTCATCAACAACTTGGGTTCTTTCACCTTTCTGCTCTGCCACCTCAGCATTTTGACTTAGTCCTTAAGTTTGGCCCTTCATGTCAGCAAAGCTACTATTTCCAAGTATCATAAAATATCTCCTAGAAGAGGGCTACATCCTAATGGGTATCTCTTTTTTATTAGGGAGGAAAACCTTTCCCAGAAGTCCCTCTCCTCTGCAAAGACTGGATCACTTGCTCATGTGCTACTTATAAGGGAAACTATAAAGGTAAATAAAGATTTTACATTTCCACAATCACTGTCATCTCACCTAAAACTAGCAACAGCTTCTTATCTGCTCTCTTAGCTTCTGTTCTTGTCTCTCCTTAACCTGTACGTACTACAGCTGAACAAAAGTTTTTTTTTTTGTTTTTTTAAAGATAGCCAGTAAGGGGATCTTAACCCTTGACTTGGTGTTGTCAGCACCACGCTCTCCCAAGTGAGCTAACCAGCCATCCCCATATGGGATCCGAACCCATGGCCTCAGTGCTATCAGCACCACACTCTCCCGAGTGAGCCACGGGCCGGCCCATGAACAAAAGTTTTAAAATACAATCTGTGTGGTGGACATAAAATCAATGTATTTTCTCTTCTCTATAATTGAGAAGTTTTCCACTGTTGCTTTGCCCCCCATGGATTTGTCACCCTTCTTCCCCAGGTGATGGAGCTGCAAAGGATTACTCAAAGCCCATCTCTTCTGAGCAGTGAGAAGCCCTGAAGTAGTTAATTTCCCCGAAACCTCAAGAGAGAGGCATTTCTTTCATTTGGGAAATTAACCCCGAATTGGGGTTCTCTTCCTGCATTTATTCTCCAGCCCAGGAAGTTTACAGGAAGAGACATACGTGAGGTTAAAGTTTTAACAAGTTTAACAATAGAAGCTGGTAACATTCAGTGAAACAAGTCAGATGACATTCCATTAAGGTAATTAAGTGGTCCACCAACAAAAGCTTATCTTGGCAAACATTCCTTCTTACAGCAATTTCCCAGTATCTTTACATATCAATCAGTAACCTGTCTGTCTTTGAGCCAGCAGCCTTGCTGTGTTACAACTCTTTATCTTACAACTAGAGACTCAATAGGCTGGGGAAATTTTCCTGTTTTTTCTAAGGTCAATATTTGAAACTGCAAGGCTTTGGAAAACCAGGCGCTGTGAAGTACATTTGCTTTATAGTATAATCCACATTCCACCATGAAGACTAGGCCATGGGCAGGCCGGCTAGCTCAGTTGGTTAGAGCATGGTGCTGATAACACCAAGGTCCAGGGCTCAATCCCTGTACTTGCCAGTTACCCCCCCCCCAAAAAAAAGACTAGGCCATGAGGTGACACTTGTATAGCTGCATGGAAGGGGACAGCAGATACTATGTAAAGAAGTCATTGCTCAATTTTGAGTTTTAAACCTACACTTTTAAGAGTTCATAGCAAGTCATAGTCTTACACAAGGCTTCCAAATGACAAAGAAAAAGCTTTTCTTGTAATTATTAAGCCTAGATTTTGACATATCATGAACCAAAACTTGGAAGTTTTACCTTAGAGCAAGAAACCTGAGGATATAATGTAAACAAAGTTTCCTGCATTATAGGAAGAAAATTGCTTCCAGAGCTGGAGGAGAAGTTTGGAAAGTTTTAAAAGTGAAGAGACCTAGGTTATGATGCCACTGGGACCCTGAGAATGGACCTAATGCTCATTCTACCACCCTCAGTGTGGTGGCGACTTGAGATGATAGACCATCAAATAAGCAGAGGGGTCCATGCCTGGTTTCCGACCTGTACCTACAGGAGAGGTCTACTTCACACAGCTTCCCAAGCTGATGCAGGGAGAGTGCAGTAGAGGATACACAGGGTGTGGTCAGGTGGGGAGAGGACCTGAGGTGGTGCCTCTAGATCTATATTCCCTACACACGAAGATCCCCAAATCCCCATGTGCCCTGGCATGGAAGGTTGAGAGTTGTCAAAACAGTTGTGACCTGGGGTTGGGGCAGGCTTACATTACTTGCAATGAGCTCATGATCAGAAGGCATGGTGGAAACCACAGCATCTGCAGCAGAAGCTAGCATATGACCCAAGGCCAGCATGACTGGTCTCATCACCTGCAGAGGCCAGGGAGGAGCTGGCTGATATGTAAACCAGACATTCACCCTCTGCTGCCATGAGATTATATAAGCTTCCCCTAACCCATAGAGGCCACCCAAATTGGAGAGGAGGGACTGTAGAAAGAAACCTTGAAATGACTGCAATGTGAACTAGATAGTAACTGAGGTCATGAGCTAAATTGGATTTAAACAAAAATCACAACATCAGAAAAAAAAAAATCACTACATCAGACTAGATATGCTATTATGGGATAGAACAAGTTGCTTTGCCTATGGCAGTCTAAGGGGTACAGAAGAAAGTTGAGTTCAATCATAAAAATTAGAGAAAGTTAAAATTATTTTTTGTAGAGCTGTATAAAGTGTGCATATTATGTAAATTCTATTTAGTTTCCACACATCCCCCCCAAGTTCTTGTTACCACCTTGCTCAACGATATCCTTTTCCACTCAAGATAAAGTCCAAAATCTTTCCTCAGCCTTCGAGGTCTTACATCTGGTCTCTGCTGCCTGTCTACCCTCATCTCTAGCCAGTGTTAACAGTAGAAGAGGAGTTAAGAAAGTGGGCTCAGAACCCAGGTTAGAATCCTGGCTTCTCTTGGCGTGTTTCTTAACACCTCTGTGCTTCAGTTTCCTCACACATAAACAGGGATCATAACAGTGACCCATTGGTGAAGAACACTGTGGCCCCTTGATAGAGAATCAACGTATTACTGGACACACTCTGTGGCCTGTTCCTTTCAAGCAAACTTCTTGAGGTTTGCTAACTAAGGCTGTGAGGCCTGCCTCACTCCCCTGCAGAATGTCATGGTATTACAAGGTCCTTCTTCCCCTGCTGACCACAAGGCAGTTGTCAGAGGACATCTTAGGGAGCATTTATGTATGAAAGAAAGTCATTAACTTTAATGTGTAAAGAAACATACCTTACTTACACTTGGTGGTACCTCCCTTTGTTTCTTTGAATGTAAACGTTCAATTAATGACAAAAAGCTTAATTTTAAAATTCTGATTCAAGTCTTTTGTTCTCACAATTTTGTACAGTCTTGGCCAGAATGGGACCAAGAAGGGCCGGAAGTGTATGTATCATGTAAATTTTGTTCTGTGCCCACCCCTCCAAGTTCTTGTTACTACCTTGCTCAACATATCCCTTTCCACTCAAGATAAAGTCCAGTGGGCCAACTGCACCCTTAGTAAAACCCCCAGGGTGTCCTACCTGCACATCTTCCTCCTGACCCTCCCTTAACACCGGCTGAGCCTATGGGTGAACCCCGGGTCTACACAGGCACAACCACCCATCCATGCGTATGTGTGCATGTCTGTCTCTGTGCTTGTGGAGTTGGGGGGGGGGGGGGGAGCAGCATTCAACCAATTACATTCTCCTTCTTTGGTTAAAAATTCAACTATGAATATTGTTTTTCTAAAACATTTATTGAAAATTTGGATAATTTTTATTAAATGCTTTTTATATTTCAAAAAGATAAAAGTACTATATAATGACACTGAGAAATCTTAACATTTTAGTTTATTTAAAAGAATGCAATCTTATGTTTTCCCCCATGGCAGTAAGTGTGTTAGTGCCCGTGCTAAGAATTATGCCCCCACCCCAAAGATGTCCATGTCTCCATTTCCCAGAAGCTGTGAATATGTTACCTTATATGACAAAAGGGACTTTGGAGACATGATTAAAAATCTTGAGATGGGGGATTATTCAGGTGGGTCCACTGCAATAACAAGGGTTATTATAAGTGAAAGATGGATGCAGGAGAATCAAGGTCAGACAAGGCAATGTGACAACAAAAGCAGAGATCACAGTGATGTGATTGTTGACTGGGGCCACAAGCCAAGGATGTAAGCAACCTGAAGAAGCTAGAAAAGGCAAGGAAGGTATTCTCTTAGAGCCTCCAGAAGAACTGCAGCCCTGCTGACACTTTGATTTCAGGCCTGTTAGACCCATTTCAGACTTCTGATCTCCAGAACTGTAAAAGAATAAACTTGAACTGTTTTAAGCCACTAAACTTGTAGTATTTGCTACAGCAGCAATAGGAAACTAATACACTACTTTACTTTTTGTGTTACAACTGGTTCTAACAAGATCCACATAACCTGGAAATACATGGATCTAAATAAAAGTTTTCACTTTGGGCTGGCAGGTTAGCTCAGTCAGTTAGTGCATAGTGTTATATAACTCTAAGGTCAAGGGTTTGGACCCCCATACTGGCCAGCTGCCAAAAAAAAAAAAAAAAAAAGGTTTTCACTTCAACATTTGGAATAAAGTTTATAGGAAAAGTTCACATTGCCTTGTCTGTCATATCTAAACCATTTTCTGATAGTAGTTGATTAACGTAATTACATTTTAACATTACAGTTATCTAACTTTCTTAATTGATTTCGAAATTTGAGTTCCTATAGCATTAAGGTCATGGGTATTTGTATTTATTGAAAGGCCTAAGAAATGAAAGTTCTATTCTAGGGATATTAATATGAAGGATAATAGTAATACATATATGATTTCTGACCTAGGAGTAAGATAAAAATCTTATATTTGTATTTATAGTTCCTTAGTAAATGGTCTTCTTTAAAAATAAATCCTCCCGGAAGAAAATTAATGGCTTTGGCCATACCAGACCTGGACCAACTGGAAGAAGGGGGTGGGGGTGGGGAGTCCAGTGAAGGCAGTGTGCCTACCATTGCTCACGGATGTGGGATTCTGAGGAGGTGGGAACAAAGGTAGCAGGAGGTGATGGTTAGAGCAGTTGGGAGATTGGTTACATTAAGCAAGTAAAGAGACTGAGCAAATAATATATTGAGGACAATGAAGGCCGGGTTTCTTACTGCTGGAGAAGGTTATTCACAATCACGAAAAAGTAGAAGGCTAGAAAGAGCCCTGAGGTGTTGGACTGGAATTGAAGATATGGTCATAGTTTTTTTTTTTTTGGCGACTGGCCAGTAGGGGGATTCAAACCCTTGGCCATGGTGTTACCAGCACCATGCTCTCCCAAGTAAAGTAAATGGCCAGTTCCGGTTATGGATTTTTAGATATATGTACACAAATATAGGCAGAATTATAGATACGAGTATATATACACACATGTACATACATATATTTCCTAGCCTGTGTCCACTGAGTGGACCTAGCAGCAATAAGCACACCACACACCCGAGTCCTGGTTTCTAAATACCATCCTTCACTCAAATGAACCAATGTTCCTTGGAGGAATGGCTGATTCCAGGGCTGGGGCAGAAAGACTACAAAATAGACCCAGAATATCTGATGCCAGGAATTACGCAAGGGTGCAAAGGATGACGAGGACACGTCAAAAGGGTTCAGGGGCTGTTTGAAGGGGCTGGGATAATGGTGAACATCAAAATAAATAATGATACGTAGCAACAGAACACTACCCAGACAATATAACAGAAATCCATGAGTCCATACTGATATTTACAAATGAATAAAAAATGAAGGAAAATCTCTCCCTTACAGTAGAATGCCAATTGATAAATATAGAAGAAAAATGGAAATTTTAAAATGCACTATTTGGTAATAATCACAGTGGTTTAGGTAGAAGTCACCAGTGGAGGTTAAGGTTGGCCAGGCAGAGGTTTGATGAACAAGATAATGGGTAATCTAGGAATATCTCCCTACAAAGTATTAATCAATTTGGAAATGAAAAAATGGTGACCTCATTACATAGAAACCTAGCAGAAGCCACTATGACCAGGTGATCGAGATTAACATAACCCATGGTAGGACTGGTTGAATCCTGTGCCAACTGGTGTGATGCACCAAAAACACAGAACCAATTCTGTGATACTCCTGCCAAGAAAACAACCCGAGTCTGGTTCTGAAGAAACATCAATGGACCCAGACTAATGGTCATCTTATATGTATGAAAAGTCTCTGCCCTTTATTAAGTACAGGAATGTCCAAGGACATATTCCAGCTTGGAGAAAACTGAGTAAGTAATCATGAATGGGATTCTGGAGCAGAGAGGAAGAAGAGACATTGTTAACACAGCTGGTGAAATCTGAATGGGCTCTGTGGATTGGAATTTAGTATTATTTCAATACTGATTTCCTGGCATGGATGGCTGAAGAGTGGTATGTAGAAATGGCTGCTTTTGGAAAATAAACACTGGAGTATTCAGAATTTGATGTGGTATCATGTCTACAGCATGCTCTCAAATGGCTCAGAAAAAGACTAACGAAAAAGGGTACACACGTATGAATACAAACATACAAACACAGTTGGTCCTCCTTACTTGTGGATTCTTCATTTGTGAATTTTCCTACTGAAGAGCTAGGGCCAGGGTCTGGAGCTCACAGACCCCTGGAGCCCGTTCACAATCCTTCACACGCAGGTCTATGAGCTAGGTAACTGGACAAAATGGTCCTTGGAGCCTTCGTTGAAGAAGGAATAGTCTTTATTCAGCACACACTACACTATGAGCTAGGCAGTACAAAAAGAAACTCAGAAACTCAACTGCTACCAGCAAAGTCCAAAGAAAAACAAACTGAGCAGCTCCCAGCAGAGTAAACATGCCCTATTGTTAGACAGGAGCTCTCTACGGCCAGCCTGCTTCATAAACTGCAGAACACACAATAGCTACAAAACTAAAAGATACATTGGCTCACATGCGCACTAACTCCACCCACACAACTTGTTTACAAGAAATGTGCTGCTGGACCCCCCCCCCCCACCAGACCTGAGCAAGGGAGCCTGATTGAATTATTGTATTTTCCCCACACTACCACTAAAATTTATTTGTAACCCCAAAATCAATACTTACAGTGGGCTTTTGAGGCCATTTTCCCTTATGGGCAGAGTCATGAAAATCTTGACTTGCCAAGTCACACATTTCCACTTGAGATTGAACACGAAATACCCTCCTCATTGTGTAGGACACCTTCCTCCCTGTTTCAGCTCTTATTCTGTAAACACATATCCTTTTCACAGCCTACTCAAGGCCATGCTTTTTGCGTTTTTGTGCTTTCTGGTTGGCGGTTTTGCCATTTAGATGCCTCCCGACCTAGCACTCAAGTGCTGTCTAGTTTCCTGATTGCAAGCAGGCTGGGATGTGCCTCACGAAGAAAATACCCGTTAGATGATCTATGGTCAGGCATGAGTTATAGCGCTGTTGACCATGAACCCAATGTTAATGACTCAACAATATACATTAAATGAGGTGTCCTTAAAGAGAAAAGCACATAAAATAAGGTTAACGATTGCTTGACGAAAATGTTTTGACCAGAGGCTCAGAGAAACATATCCCCGTATTTCCCCTGAGAGCAACTCCCTCAGGAGCATTCCCTAATGCAACTTTCCCACTAATTCGATGTTTGCTTGGACTCTACAGAACACAGCTATTGCCAGTGAAGAGAATCGACTGTGTGCCTATACACTTGTAGAGGGGTCAGGGTGCAATGGACCAAAATAAATGAAATGTTAAATTGGGGAACCTAGGTGATAGAGACATAAAAATTTTGGGTACTACTCCCGCAATTCTTCTGTAACTTTTAAATTACTTCAAAATACATTCTTTTTTAAAATACAGGCTTTCTGTGACACTCCAGCATAACCTTAGATGTGCAGTCACTCGGCCTGCCTCCTCCAGGCCTTGGCCTCCCTCTGCGCGCCCGCTGTCCCTAGGGCCCTGTCGCCCCTCACTGCCTGGCAAGCGGCCCCCAGGAGGGGCCGCTTACTCTCCCACGACACTCGGCCGCGGCCCAGCCCAGGATTCCGGCTGCTTCGTCTCTCATAGACCGATAAAGCCACATGACTCAGGCTACCTCGGGGTGCACCCACGGCCTCCCGGCCTCTCCCGTCCTGACTCAGGGGCCCGGGCCTCGCGACCGCTCGGATGCGCCTGCGCGAAACCGCCTCAGCGTGACTCAGCGTGATCTAGAGTGACTCAACGGCCCGTGCGCCGCCTGCGCGAAGCCGCCGGACTATTCGAGAAAGAAAGCGGAGGGGCTAGGAGTGGGCGGGCCGACGGGGTCTAGGCGGGGCGGGATTGGCTGAGTGTCCGTGACGTCTTCGGGACGCGCCGGACCCAATGAGCAGCGGCGAGGGAGAGATCGCCAAGCTTGTGGGTGACGTAATCGGGGCGCGCCAGGAATGCCCGGGCTACGGACGGGGAAACTGAATAAATGGCCGCTGGTACTGGGCGGCATGATGCCGCTCTCTGCCGTGGGTGCGGGTGGGCCTCGGGCGCCGTACGAGTTCTGGTGTCGTCGTTCTCTCTGCTTCGCTCCCCGGGGCTGACCACGAAGAGGGACACTCATTTTTTCATGTCCGCCGCCTTCCGCCGGTCCACTCGGCTGCTCGGATCCCTGACAAGAGCCAGGTACGGGATCGGGAGTGGGTCTGGTTTACCCGAAGTCCGAGCCTCCTGCCGGCCCAGGAGCGCAAGGGGCGTAGTGCCGAGGCAGACGGGGTCGTAAGCCCTCCAGCAGAGTGACAGCCTCGCAGCTGCATGTGTTTCTTCTCTGTCGGTCCCCGGCTTGTACGGACGAGGCGTCATTGTCACAGCAGAGTAACCCCCGCATCCCCCAAGGTCGGGCGTCCTCAGACCGCTGCTGTGCTGTTAAGAACAAGATCTTCGGAATTGACATCAGTTTCTGGTCAGTTCCTTGAACAGTCATTTCGGAACGCTTGTTCTGTGTCGTGCACTGTGCTAGGTTCTTCTCTTAAACGATGGACAAACCCCACACGGTCCCCGCACTCGGTGGAGCTGAAAGCTGAATGAGTGCTGGGAAAGAAATTATAGGATCCTTTAAAAGTAGAGTGTGTGTAACTTAAAATGGGGGCTGGTGAGGGTGTTTATAAAGACCTTTTTGAGAAAATGATATATTAAACTGAGGCCTGAGTGGGTGAGTAGATGTTAGTTGAGACAGGAGTATTCCAGGCATAGAGGACAGCCTATGAGAGAGCTCCAGGAGAGCGAAGAAAGCTGATGGAAAGATCCGGAAAAGGCCCTGGGGACCTGAATTCTGGGAGGGACTAGAGGTTTGGTGGGTGCCAGATCACGGATGGGATCTTGCAAGCCCTGCTACGGACCTTAATTCTCTCTCAAGTGCAGTAGCTTCACTAGTTGTCTACCTCTCTTCCATGGTGAGTTAATTGCTTGTGCCTCTGCCTTATCAACTCCAGACTGATGTCATTAAGGAATAAGTTCAAAGTAATACTCAATGCATAAGGGAATTAAAGAGAGAGGCAAGGGACAGAGTTAAATCTCCTCTGGGTAGTGTACTCAACTAATGTGATTTAACACCTAGTAACAAAGTTTTGATCATGTCAGCAAACATATTCCATAGGTGAAATTGTGACTTAAAATTTACCAAGATTGTAATATTCACTGGCAGCTGTGTAAATTGAACATGGGAAGCCCCTATCAGTATGAATTGAAATATGGTTTAGTGAAAACCTGAATTGGGGGTGAGCTTCATAAACTAGGAATTAAAAGGACTAAAAAGCAATTTGTCTTTCCTGATCGGGTTGCTTCTGAATGACTGAGACCTGGTATTTGTGTTAAAACTCCCATTTTTCTCTTTGCTGAAAGACAACAAGAATTTGTGGTGCTTTCGTCTTGTGCAGGGGCCCAGGATGACCTGGACATTTAATGCTCCCTAAAGAGCGTGTTTACTTTCATTAGCTGTAAATTGTAGATCCTGGTGACTAAATTAGGGCAGTCATTGCTTTCTGCCTAACTATTCTAATTCTTTTAGGTGATATTTAACTCTGCCATCTTGAACACTGTTTTCATAATGGAGTTTCCTGATTTGGGGAAGCATTGTTCAGAAAAAACTTGCAAGCAGCTAGGTAAGCAATTTTAAGAGAATATGAATAGACAATGGTATTTTGTTGGGGAGAATTGGCTGTTATATTAAGTAGCTGATAACTCTCTGTGTCTTGGCCTTTCTGGGTTCTCAATATTGGGAAGCTGGCATAAAGAGCAAGTTCTGGTCAACATTGTTATTTAGCATCCACCCAAGGCCAGATACTAGGTGGCTGCCAGGATTAAGAGGATACAAGTCTGCTTAAATGCCTGTGATAGTACATGAAATGGGATCTCTCTTGAAAAGACAGCTTTATAGATTCTTAAATGTTGTTTGGTATTATGAAATTCATGACCCCAAAGTTGCTTTCTCATGTGTAATACCTTGAGGGTATATTTGTCTCATACTCACAAAGCACTTAGTATAGGTAAATATCTGCCTAGCATAATCTATAATTCTTTTGTTCTAGTCTTTAAAACACTTTACTGGTTTTTTTTTTAGATTTTCTTCCACTGAAATGTGATGTATGTCAACAAGATTTCTGTAAAGATCATTATACATATGCTGCACATAAATGTCCCTTTGCATTCAAGAAGGTAATTCATCTTACTTTGTTCAGAAGGTTCTAATCTTCATTGTCTAAAGCTGCACTGTCCAATATAGTAGACACTAGCCACATATGGCTATTTAACTTACTGAATTTAACTCAAGTCCAGTAGCCACATTCCAAGTGTTTAATAACCACATGTGGCCAAGGACCACTGTATTGGACAGTGCACATATGAAGCATTTGTACCATTGCAGAAAGTTCTGTTGGACAGCACAGCTCTGAAGTAATTGATATCTGTTTTGTTTTTGTTTTTTAATGTGGATCGGAACTCTTGTCCTTGGTGTTATAACACTGTACTCTAACCAACTGAGCTAACCTGCCAGCCCCTAAAGCAACTGATATATTATTTTCAGAGACTTGTGGAATCATATTCTTGTTGTAACCTAACCTTCAAAGCTTACTTTTACATGTTAAAATACTTAGTTCCTTTGATCCATTACACCAAGGAAAAATATAGCTATGTCTTTATGGGGTGAAAGAAGTGTTTTAATCCTTGGTGTGGAATCAAATCAGGAAGGTATTAAAGGGGTATTAAAGGTGCATATATATTTGGGTAACTTTGCAGCCTTGATGTCATATTTAAGTGATTAAAGTAGTACACAAGAGAAACAGAAAGGTGACTTCACAAAAACTCACTTGCGTAAGTCCAAAGGTTGAAGTCTTTTGTTATTGACTTTTCAGATGGCTTCTAGCCCATAGTCACTTGTTTCTGGGTGGCCCACAGATTAGTGAACTCTGCTACTTCACCGTGGTGGCAGTTAGAAATGTGGATGACTTAGCATGCTTTGATCAGTGTTGGACAGGGTCTGACCCTCCAGTCTTTTCTAGATCATTGTGGTGGGGCAGGGGAGGCTGACTCACATTCACCATATTTACCAAGCACTGATGACTAGGTCAAACTATCCAGTTTATTTGTCAGCTGGATCTTCCCGTGTCCCTACACGGGGAGGAGTTTGGCTAGAGATCATTTCGTAAAGCTTTATTTCTTAATTTGGCAGACTTGCCAACTGAGGGAGTACTTGGTGACTCTTCCAGCACAACTCACAGACAATAGGCCCCTATAATTCTGTGATTACCTGCCATCTAAATTCTGTGATTACCTGCCACCTATTTGATATCAGCTGCCACCTCAGTTTTTTCATTGACTGTCCCCCTTGGTTCCTGTTCGGGCTCAGAGGTTTTTTTAAACCATTTTGGGCATTCAGCTGCAGGTACTCCAGTCACTCCCTCCAGAGCCCCCACAGTCTTGGGCTTGGAAACAGCAGTGGTTGTTATGTACCTGAGAACTCAGCCTCGGTGTGTGCTCCCTTGTCCACTGATAAGTGACCCTCTCCCAGCATATAAAAGCCACAAAAGGATCAGAGAGGCTGTTGGCAATTGAAGTGACATGAGGGATCTTCATGGTTAGTGTTTTCTTCTATCATCTGCACTCTGGAGGTATTTGGGTGGGTTCTCTTCCCACCTGGACAGTGCTGAACAGGCAGCCCCGCTTTCCTGATATGGTCCTTGGCTGATTTTACCAGCTTCCTTCTTTGGCTTCCTTTTGCTCAGTTTTAGGGTCACTTCTACGGTTGGTTGATAGTCCGTTATATTTAAATTCCACTAGATTCCACTTAAGGCAACTTACCCTGAAGTTCCAGAGATGCCTTACTGTTAATCCATAATACTAACAGTGCTTTTTCTCATGAGTGGTCAAAATATCAGTTTTTGTACTCTATTTGGGTTTAAGTGCACTGTACTATTCTACCTTTTTGTGAGTTTTGGCAAATTTCAAATATCTCTTATGTTTTTTATTTCTAGGATGTTCAGGTCCCGGTATGCCCGCTTTGTAACATCCCCATCCCAATAAAAAAGGGAGAAATACCAGATGTGGTGGTTGGTGAGCACATTGACAGAGACTGTAAATATCATCCTGGGAAGAATAAAGAGAAGGTAAGGACTGATTCTGTGTCAGTTCTGTGATCTGTGAATATTGATTTTTCCTTGGGGTGGGGGGAAGGTCTATTTTCTAACTAAAAATTGGTCTTGATACTTTTTGTACAAAGTAAAACCCTAATGATATATTGACATTTTCCTATGTTGTGAATGGCATGAGCTTTTAGTTATATTCTCTAAATATTAGGAGTCCTGGGTGAGTCTTCTTTCTTTGCAGGAATTTATCAGTTTTTCTCTTAAGATGGAAAATTAATGTAGTTTTCTATTTGTTTTCTAAGCTGCTCTTAGGAAAATGTAAGAGGATATAAAACTCAGACATTCAGTTTTCTTGTTTTGGTAGTGCCAGTACATTTATTAAAGTTATATATGTTTTCAATCGGAGTAAAGCATGTTGGGAAAAACAGGCCTCTGTTCCCCATAGGCAACCGCCTTTAGCTTTTAGCCAGTCTCGTTTGTGATAGCTACTTTTTCTCCAAATGTGTGTATTGTTGCATCCTGAGTTTGTTTTGTAAACCCTTTTGTTGTAAGCACTACCTATTTACAATATATGCTGAGAATTTAGCTCCTGTCCCTCATTCTAACACTCATGCACACATTCTCTTCCCAGCGCCCATCTTCCCAGTGGAGCTGGACTGTGCATTTGGATGGGTGTTCCAAGCCTTTGTCACCTTGAGGGCAATAGCCTGGAGATTCCCTTTGCCTTTCAATGGATCTGAGTTTCCTGTGTTTCTCTTAAAATAGAACCAAGTTTCTCATATTCTGTGTTTTTCTTTTTCTTAGTTCATTCCTTTATTTTGGTGGAAGCACATCCTTTGGTTGCTTCCTGGGAGGGAGACTGGGAGATAAACCAAGATCATGCATTTCGCAAGGTCTTTATTCTCCACTTCTACTTGATGAGTTGCCTGGGTTTAGCATCCTAGCTTTAAAATCATCCCTAGAATGTTGGAAGGCATTGGTTCATTTTCTCGTGTCTGCTCTTGGTTTAGAGAATTCCCAAGCCATCCTGTCCTTGGTCCTCTGTGGAACCAGTTCTTCTCCCAGTAGCTTGGAGTATCTTTTTGTTGGAAGCTTCATATTAGACATTTCTGGTGTAGGTCGATCTTCTATGTGCTGAGCACACTGGACCTTCCTTGGTTCTGGAACGTCCGCTTGCATTTCTTTGGCTTCTTCTGCTCATTTCTCTGTCCTGTCTAGATTCCCTCTTCTGTCTAGATTCCTAGTACTCCCAGGCACTAGAGCCTGGGACAAGTTTCCTCTCCTTCCTGTAGGTCTGTCCCCAGGTTGCTTTTCTTTACTCGCCTTTTCTGTGTGTCACAGTAAACATCCTCCTCACATGCCTGATCTGGAGGTAGCTGCTCATTAAGTGCAGAGTGGACTCTGGTCTTTGCTGTGGGTCATCTGCCTGGCCCACTCATTCAGAAAGCCCCTGAAGTTCATGTCTTTAGGTCTTTCTTTTGGGCTAATTGGATTCCCAGAGAAGACATTCTGTCCTCCTGCCTGGAGCGCGCGCTTCTGGCTCCAAGTTCTGGGAGTCAGGCAAAAAGAGCAGCCTGAGATCTTTGTAGCTCATGAACTTGTCACTGTCTTCCATGGCCCCTTCTGACTTCGAGGTGGTACTCCTGCCCACTCCTGTGCTCCCCAGGCCAGCAATTTCGGTCTGGCCCTGTCCAGAGCATAAGCACCAGTCTTTGCTGGTGATGAGTAGAGATCTTTGGGTCTTTTTCTTAAACAGACTTGTGGCCATTTCTCCTGTGGTAATCCCACTCCACCCTGAGTTTTTAGTACCAATTTCTGAGGTTTTGAGGTTTTGTTTCATAAATAGGGTTACTTCTTGACTTTCCTACGAGCTTACAATTTGACTTTCTCTTGCCTGACACATTCATTACTATTTGCCATGTGTTTTTTTAGTTTCTAAAATCTTGTAGCTGTTTTCTTTTTATTCTTTGCCCTTGTGGGCTTATGCCTTTTCAGAAAATCTCTTTTCTGTCACTTCTGTGGTATTTCAGGAGGGGGCAGAACCAATACATGTGTTCAGATCTCCCTCCTTAACCAGACGTCTGAGGAGACTCGCTTCAGCTCGCCTTCTGTAGATTGCATGTCCCCGTCTGTCTTTTCCCCTGGGATTGCAGTTTCAGAGCCTTCCCCAGGGCTGCTTCCTGGGTCTGGTCTGGACCAGCTCTGCCACTCGCACTCCCTGTGGGCCCTACTGGTCTATTTGGGTTGTTCTTTCTAAGGCTAGTTGCTTTTTCAGATGCAGGGTCCCTCTCTTGTCCTGTTGCTCTCTAGAACAAGCATATGGACACTTTTGGATTTTTAAAGAGCTTTTCGGGCCGGCCCGGTGGCGCACTGGATAAGTGCACCGCTTGGGAAGCGCGGCGGCGCTCCCGCCCGAGGGTTCGGATCCCACATACGGACCGGTTCCCGCTACTGGCTGAGCGAGGCGCAGGAGCGACCCCGAGGGTTGCGATCCCGTTGCCGGTCCCCAGTCCGGTACAGGGGCAACACTGAGGGTTGCGATCCCGTTGCCGGTCCCCAGTCCGGTACGGGGGCAACACTGAGGGTTGCGATCCGTTGCCGGACACGGAAAAAGACAAAAGACAAAAAAAAAAAAAAAAAAGAGCTTTTCTTTAGGGAATTGGCTTTTTCAAGCTTAAATCAGTTTCTAGTCATAGATCTGTTCTGTTGGTGTCAGCTATCTTAGTCAATATGTTACATTAAATACTTTACAATTACATTACCATAAGTAAATGTGAAGGCCCGTTAACTGTTTTTTTTTTCTTTTTTATGCAAGCAAAGTAGCATTGGACTGTTAACTTTTACTTTCTGTTTTCAACCTCAAACATGACAGAGTGAAATCTGTATTCCTTAGTACCACATGAAAATCCTTTTGTATAGCAGCTTACTCCAATCCCCCTTTTTAGTCCTATTTATTTCTACTCTACTGTTGCTGTGCACCCAGACCCTCTGCCCTCTGGACGTCAAGAGTGCAGCTCTACCTGGCAAGGTCCCCCTCATTCTTGGCTCAACCCAGAATTGCCACCTAGGTCCTTCCCCCTCCTGTCCTACCCCTGGTGTAGGTGTGCCCTCCTTCGTACTCTTAGCTCACTTTGTTCCTGCCTCTGTAGCAGACACTTTCGGTGTTCTGCTTGCACCCCCGTGTTCCTGCACTTTGCAGGTGCACATGTTCCTGCTGCATGGTTACTCGTGATGGCCACGCCTGTCTCTGCCAGAGGCCTGCCCTCAGGCTGCTGGACACTCTCCCCCCCCTTCACTTACCTTCTTAAATTCACAAAGTGTTGGAGGTGCCTGGAAATCTATATCACCTGCTCCCCCTCCCAAAAAACTCAATGACTCGTGGATGTGGGGGACAAAGATATTCTAGCTCCCTTGTCCCTGATGGGGACAACCTCCACTGTCCCCAGAGCTCCTCAGAACTAGTTACCCTGTCTGGGGCTATACTTGTCACACCCTTGCTTGGCCTCCTTCCTTCCCAGGTGTCCCTGCTCCCCTGTTGTCTTTTTCTTTTTTGTCTTTCTGGGGACACCGCCAGTCCATCTTCACATGAATCCCCAGTTTAAATGCTGCCTTTGTATTTACCATTTGTTAAAATTTGCCTGTCTCCTTAATTAATGTTTGTCTCTTTACCTGACACTAAGATGTTTGAATGAAACCCTGACATCTTCATGCTCTGTAGCTAAGAACTGTTTCTAGCTTAAATGTGAATGGTCTTATTGGGGGACTATTAAAGAATTGCTTATTGAAATACTGAAGTAACTCTTTTTCAGGTTTTTACATACCGGTGCTCAAAAGAGGGATGTAAGAAGAAAGAGATGCTACAGGTGCCTTGTGTCCAGTGTCATGGAAATTTCTGTATTCAGCACAGACATCCTCTGGACCACAGCTGCAAACATGATAGCCGCCCCACCAGCAAATCCGGGTGAGAGGAGACTCTTAGCTACAACGGAGCTGTCTTAAAACATTCAATATAACATATAACATTCAATATAACACCCAGCCTAAATTCTAAGGTGGGAAATGCAATAACTTTGAGCGTTGTTGCATACTAAGTTGTTGATCTTAAATATTTGCTGTAGGAGTTGGGGTGAATATAATAAAATTGATTCTGAATTAAAGTTGGATTCTAGTTGTATTAGTTTCCTGTGGCTGTCATAAGAAAATACTACAAACTGGGTGTCTTAAACAACAGAAATTTGTTCTTTCACAATATGTAGGCTAAAATCCGAGATCAAGGTGTGGGCAGGGTTGGCTCATTCTGAGGGCTGGGAAAGAGAGTCTGCTCCGTGTCTCTTTCCTAGCTTCTCATGGTTTGCTGGCAGTTTTTGGTTTTGCTTGACTTGCAGGTACATCACCCCAATCTCTGCCTTCATCTTCAGGCATTCTCCCTGTGTGTGTGTCTGTCTGAACTTTTCTTTTTTATAAGTCCTGTAGGCCCACCCTAATGACCTCTTCTTAACTTTACCTCTTCAAAGAACCTATTTCCAAATAAGGTCACATTTGGAGGTACTGGGGGCTAGGAATTTATCATCTCTTTTTTGGGGGGTGCAATTCAACTCATAACACTAGTACCTTTGTCAAATCAGTAGAAATATCTGCCTAAAGTTGCTGTTGAATAAAAATGGAAGCCTAAGTCACTTTTTAACTACATTTGATTGTTTCTCATGTTGTCCATACCTGAACCAAGCTGAGGGTTAACTGCCTAATTGTATAAACCTATATGGGCTTTCTTGGTAAGTGCATGAAGTGGGTGAATGACTACTGATCTGACCTTTCTGCATAGGTGTTCAGCAACAAGAGCTTCTGAATCTAAGCCATCGGGAGCTTTGAACACCTTGTCTTCCAGTTGGCTGGCCAAACGATTCAGGTATTAGTTCAAATGGCATGTGTAAATATAGTTACATTTATATTGGGCGCAGCAGCTCTTTGTCTCAGTAGGGAATATTGAAAAGTCATTGCAATGCAGTTAATTACTAACCACATGCGGTGACAAGCTCCAGTGGTATATAACATCATCATGAGGAAAGGTGATATGGGACTTGAACCCCAACTTATAAATGCAGTTCATTCCAGCACAAGGTCTAATCGAGTAGTAACATTTTATAGTTGATTTCTGAAATACCTTATTTGGCCTCCAAGGTCTTTTTATACATCAACCACTTCTTAGGGAATCGAGACAAATCTAAAAAAATCCGTTCTTTTTGTTCTCTTTTAGGTGGTAAGAAAAGAGATGACATCACTTTATCTGTTATTCAAGCTGGCACATTGGCTTACTTTTGTGTATTATTTTAAATTTGTAGATAACATTTATGCTCTAATACTTTCATAGTTCTCGTGGCAAACGGTCTGAATCTTTATTGAAACTTTTAATAAAATATACAAGTTCTTTGGCAAAATCAGAAGGATATTAAGTGATACTCCAAGGTAGATTAAGTTACTACAACAATGAAATAAAATAAAAAGGCTTAAAGAGCAAAGGATCCGAGTGAGTGAGCCAAATTGCAGGACAGCCCTGTCTTGGGCTAAGTCAGTCAAGGAACTGGTCTTCTGGAACTTTCTATCACTTAAACCGTATAACTGACTGTAGCTCCATCTTTACCATGTGGCTTCTGTAATGATATGGCCTTCTGATCAAAGGGAGGGAGGAAGGACCTCTGCCTGCCTTGTCCTCCACTCACATTCCCTGAGAGAACACAGCCATGTGACCATTTCTGACTTCAGGGGTCTGGTATTCCCTTCTATGAAGGAAGGACATTTGTTTTGGTGGACTATTAGTTGCTGACCCTGCCGCAGCCGACTTCTTAAACACAATTTTTAGTAACAAGCTAGTCAGTTAGACATCCTAATTTGTACGTGGACAACACTGAGAAGAAAGTCACAAAATGCCAGCTGTTCAAGACAAAGCTCTGTCTGGTGTTGAAGTTACATAAACTTCCAGAAGTGACTTAAAACTATAATAGCAGAAAGAGGGCTTCCTTGACTACTGGAGGTTATGGGGGTCTGGGTATTAATAGTTTTGAAGAGCAGAATGCCCAAACAGAAGTGGGTGGGGCGAAGGATAAACAGGTGTGTGGTCCACAGTCATTCACAGTTTAGATGATGAACAAATACACCCTTCGCAGCCTGATGCTGTTTTTTCTGCTGGCCATGACTTCATGCAGTGATGAACATGTAGTTCATTATAATGTGTATATCAGCATTAGATTTGTGCTGGCAGCCTTGATACATGTTGATAGCACTCATTTCCTGGGACCTTGGTGTCAGGAAGTAAGGTGAAACAAAATGCCATCCGAGTTCGGTCCTGATAGTCAAGGATTACCTTCTAGTAATCCAAACATCCCATTGAGACAGTTTACTGCACCTGGATTAATAAAAATCCAAACAGTTTCTTGTTTTTCTGGTTCCATACTTTCAAAATATAACGGGGCAGGGTTTGTATTCAGTTTGCATTCTGTAAATAAGTGATCAAAACTATTTCTTCACTGTCTTTTTTTTTTTTTTTTTGTCCTTTTTGAGACCGGCCGCACCGCGCTCAGCCAGCAAGCGCTGTGAGCGCACCGGTCATCCCTATATAGGATCCGAACCCACAGCGGGAGCGCTGCTGCGCTCCCAGCGCCGCACTCTCCCGAGTGTGCCACGGGCTCGGCCCCTTCACTGTCTTATTTAATGGTATTCTAAGCCAGTGGTTCTCAAGTTTTAGCATGCATCAGAACACCTCAAGGACTCCTTAAAACAGAGTGCTGGGCCCCACCCCCAGAGTTTCTGATTCTGTGGACTGGGGTAGACTCTGAGAATTTGCACTAAGAGCAAGTTCCCAGGTGATGCTGGTGCTGCAGGCCTGGGGACCCCACTTGGACAAACCACTTTTCTGTATCTCCACTGTCCAATATGGCAGCCACTAGCCATATATGCTATGGAGCACTTGAAATGTAGCCAGTACAACTGAATTTTTATTTAAGTTTAAAAACTAATAGTTCATTTATCAGAGAACTTTATGTAAGGAACTTAGGTATGTAAGTCTATTTTGTCAAGTGTAAATTTTGTAAAATCTAAATACAGATCAGATATTTCTGATGAATATTCAGTGTCCAAATTGAGATGTTTCCAAATTGAGAATCAAAAGCACTGGGCTTTGAGGACAATAAAAAAGTAATAAAATATCATTGTTAAAAATATTTACATGCTGAAATAATATTTTGGTTGTGATGGATTAATAAAACATTAAAATTAATGTCACCTGTTTTTGTTTTGTTTTACTCTGGCTACTTGACATTTTTAAATTAGGCAGGTGGCTTCCGGTATATTGTATAGCGTTGTTCTAGAGCATCCAGACTAAAGGACAAACAGCATTACCCACATTTTGTCAGAAAGAAGGATTGTAAATTTATTAGTTTGTTCATTTTTCTGTCGTCAGATTTGATTGGAATATTTAAATGTAATACTTAAGAGCTTTCTGAGAAGCGCAAATCAGTTAATATTTTTCTTTAAGCACTGTGTTAATAAACATGCAAATAGCTCAAAAGGGTCTGAGTTAGGAAAGTAAAAGTCTCCTGCTATGCACTCCCCAGAGCTAAGTCCCTATACAGTGTCTTTTGCATCCAGAAATTTCTGTGTATTAACAAGACCACGTCTTTACAGATACTAAGGTCATACTCTACCTACTACCCTACCTGCTTTTTTCCTCTTACTGCACCGTGAACATCTCTGATAGTATAATTCTCATTCACAACAACTGCACAGGGTTCATGTATATAGGATATGTTGTAATTTTTCTGCCAGTCTGCTATTGATGTACACTTAGTAATGTCCTAGTTGGCACTGCTGTGCTGAAGAGAATGCATAGTTTAAATTTTAGAAGGTGCCAAGTTGCTATCCACAAATTAATACCAAATTCCTCTCCATCATCTTCCCCACACCTTCATCAACTGTGTTTTTATTGGTTTAATTTTTTTCCTATCTGGTGAAAACATGTCACTTTACTTTAAATTAGTACATCTTTAACAAATGGAGTTGAGGGGCTGGCTGGTTAGCTTAGTTGGTTAGAACTCAATGTTATAATACCGATGTCAAGGGTTCAGATCCCCATTCCGGCCAGCCACCACAAAAAAAAAAAAAAAAAAAGTTGAGCATCTTTTTCTAATAATTGACCATTTGAAGAGTAGGCTAAGGAAGTCGGCTGGTGAAGGAGCTGTTGAGCTGCTCACAGTGGGGTATAAGTCCATATGTGGCAGTATGCCAAGAGATAGGGGAAACAACGGGTGTATTTTAAATTTTGATAGGAAGTGCTGATATTAATAGTAGAAAGTTTGGAGAATTCTTAGTGTTTAAAGTTTGCATGCATTTTTGGGAAAAGACTTAGCAGTAAGTTGTGCTCTGTCAATGTATTCAAGGTAGGAAGGGGCTCACTTTCCTTAGCTGTTGGGGTGCTTCAGTGGAAATGTTTGAGAAGCACTAGGTGGTAGAAGATGCTTTGAAGTTACAAGACCTGGGATTAAGTCAGCTCTTGGCCATTTGATGAGTCATCTTGAGCAAGTTGTGTAATCTGTTGGCCTTAGTTTCTTTACCTGCAAGTGGTAGCCAGCAGATTGAGCATGAACGGCGCTCTGTTTAACAGACACCACACATGGTGTCTCATTCGATGTATCCCTGGTGGTTGAGCATTTCCTCCAGGGTCGTTGGAGAAGCACAGTTTGAAAGTCACAGAATGAACCTGAAGCGTTGCTGATGGGGGAAATCCAGGTGTTCACATGGTTTGTCCTGCAGCATCACTGCAAGTTGTGATCAGCTGTGGCCCTGGAGTGAGTGTCAAAGCCAACCTTTTGAGGTTGTTGACCTTGTCTTTTCAGGAACAGTTTTGGTTCTGTAGCTGATGTGGGCAGTTCTCTCACTGTGTGGAATAGACTTGTCATCAGGTGCGTGAAGTCTTTCATCTTAACTACCAGAGAACCATGCCATGGGAGTGGCATCTTTCCCTGCCTTGGTTGCTTTCCTTTTTCCTGAATTGAGCTTTGGCTGGCACAACCAGTCTATTTCTGGGTAAGGCCCCAAGCCAGGCTGTCATTCCTGGTGTCCATTGTCCAGTGGATAGCCTGGAAAGATGGGTCTCTATTTGCCATTCTGGTGTGCAGGCTGCAGTATCATATGTTTTCACAAGATGTCACCAAAGGCCTTTGAATCAGGGAGAGGGTAGCCAGTATCCTGGTGAGAAATTAGATAGCAGTAGCACAGGAAGAGCAGATATAACCAGACCATCAATCCTAACTCAGTTTCTATAGGTTAACAATTTTTAAAGGGATTGGAGATTTTTTTTTTTTTTTCCTTTTTTTGTTTTGGCAGCTGGCCGGTACTGGGATCTGAACTAGGCTGCCTCTAACCAACGGAGATAACCAGCCAGCCCCAGGGGGATATTTCTTAATGTATTTTTAATTAACCTCCTGTGTTACTGTGAAGCTTTGTATTTGGTCTTCATCCCCATCTCTTGACATACAATTCCTAAAATCCTTAGAATCTCCAAAATTCTGAGTCTTTTCGTATGCTAATAATGGCTGGGAGCCCCTAGGTTAGCTTCAGGATGGGGGCTGGTCACAGAAAAGACCAAAGTGGGACTTTTAGTCCCACCCGCCAACCTCCAGGAGGGAGAGGGGCTGAAGATTAAGTAGATCACAAGTGGCTAGTGATTTAATCAGTCATGCCTGTGAAATGAAGCCTCCACAAAAACCCAAGAGAACTGAGTTCAGAGAGCTTCTGGATAGCTGAACATGTAGAGGTTCCTGCAGGGTTGCATGCCCGGGGAGGGCACAGAAGCTCCATTCTCCTTCCCCCATACCTCACCCTATGCATCTCTTCATCTGTATCCTTTGTAATATCATTTATAATAAACCAGTAAACATAAGTACATGTTTCCCTGAATTCTGTGAGCAGCTCAAGCAAACTAATAGAACCCAAGGAGGGGATTGTGGGAACCCTGAATAATAGCTGGTTGGTCAGAAGTTCCAGAGGTCTGGACTTGCAACTGACATCTGAAGTGGTGGTTGCGGGGCAGTCTTGGGGACTGAGTCTTCAACCTGTGGGATCTGCCAGTAACTCCAGGTAGATAGTGTTAGGATAAAATTGGAGAATCAGCTGGTGTCAGCTGGAGAATTGCTTGCTTGCTTGCTAGTAGGGAGAAATCCCCACCCACTTTCCAAATTCATTATTTGCAATAAGCCTAAGACTAAACTTGAAATGTTTTCCTGAAATAGGTCAGTGGCTGAAATATTCTTAGTTTTCCAAGTTTTAAGCTTGAGAATCAGGATCTTGGGGAACGTGGTGAGAGGGAAAGTAGTCTGACTTCTCTGTTTGATCCTATGTGAACTTTTCCCAGATAAACGTTGATTGCTTTATTTTGCTGAAATGATTTAAAAACTTATAATCACAGTTTGTTATATAAGGTGAAATAAAGCAAAGAGGAGAGTGTTTAGGCCGTGGTATTAGTTAAATGTTGTTTGGAGAGGGTGTTTGCTGTTTGTTTTTTCTTTCTCTTGTTTGAGTACGTCATCCTTTGGTTTTCTCCCTTTCATTAGGACTTCGGGGTGGGAGGTGGGGATGCTACTAACATGCACACTTGAAGGCTACACACACTCCTGAGCTACACTATGAGATCTTCGTAGAATACATTAAAAGCTAAGGTTTTCTTGCAATAAATGCTACAAAAGATACCTTTAAAAAAAAAAACAGGGCTGTATAAAAAAGAATGAAATTCTGACATTTGCAGCAACATGGATGAGTCTGGAGAAAATTATGTTAAGTGAAATAAACCAGACAAA
>NW_007727128.1:470699-471845 GCF_000696425.1 Galeopterus variegatus | reverse complement strand
GGTGCCACCATGCAAATATTCTCAACATTATTTGAAAAAATACAAAGAGTGTTGAAATATCTGAATGCCAAATAGCTTATAGTCAACATTTTGGGGTGATGAAGTATTTGACTTTTTTGAAGGAGATTTTTTTGCTTCAGTTGGATGCACCTTTTCATCAGGAAGTTCTCATAGCATCCTTATGTGTCGGCCAAACATAAATAATTAAAGATAACCAACTACTAGTAATATTTTACCTTTCCATACAACAATTGTTATAAGAGTCAATAAAATGTGACCACTTATCTCTCTAGAGGCCCTGGTGACTCTATTTGCAATAATAAATGGTGAGGTATGAAGAAGTCATATTGCTTCATAAGCCCTTATGACAAATTAATGGCATGCATTCGAATAAAATATGACCTATTTATGACAATTCCCGAATATAAAAGGTCAGTACTATTTTAAAGTGAAATGCAATAAACACAAATGTGTTGGCAAGATTAATTTACTATTTTAAGCAGCAATACCTAATGTATAAAACATGAATGTGTAATACAAATACACATATTTGTATAAAATATATTTCCTTTAACGTACTTGAAATAAAGAGAGCTCCTGTCCTTAACTGGCTGATGGAACTAACTGAAAAAGGTCTTGAGAAAACAGGCATGTTGTCTAGTCTTCGCCATTTGATCTTTGGTTCTGGGTAACCCTCAACATAACAAGGTAATGTCACATTTGAACCAATTTCCATAGACACATCAGCAGGTTCTTGTATGAAAACTGGAGGTGCTGGAAAATATTAAAAACAACAAAAAAGTCATTGGTAGAGTATATAGGCAAATTAAATATAAACTTTACTATGAAACTGTCAACAGATTGAATTTGAGTCAAATCACTGTTTAGATATTGTAAATTTACCCTGTAGGTATTCCTGTCTGATATAGAAATAGCAGGTGTTTCTTTTTTGCTTTATAAATGAAGAGACACTAAGAAGTTCAAACATTTACTTGACGTGATAGATGACAAAAGAGTGGGAATTGAAATCAAGATTACCTTAAATAAAGACAATCTTTCATTTTAGGAATTTGTTTTTAATTTTAGTTTATATCATATTGCTCAAAACTTAAGACTTTCTTATAAATAAGTTGGCCTTGTAGTGAA
>NW_007727128.1:468623-469970 GCF_000696425.1 Galeopterus variegatus | reverse complement strand
AATTTTTTTTTTGACACTTTCCAAAACTTACGACCTTTGGGTGAATTTTTAAATGAAATTAATTTGTACCAGAGTTCATTCTTCAGTAAGCACTACACAACAAGCTAACAGCATTTACTCCTAAATTATATCCTCATTCAATATCATATTCTTGCTTCTCATATTTTTCACATTTTTGAGTTAGAGAAATTTAAATTTGAGAATCAATAATACAAGTACAAATTAAAGTAACAGAATATAGTACTTGATAAAGGGAGGAAGTGAGTACTTAACATCTTAGACACAGTTAAGATTCAGAACTTACAAAATTATAGTTAAGAAGACTTCAGACATCCACATAACTCAGGTAACCACAGAAGCCAGGAGGAAGAGATAGAAATGCACAGAGGCACACCTTAGAAAACACAGGAATGCAAAACAGGAGGGATGTGCTGTCAACAGCCCAAATAGATGAGGCTCTCAATACATCCCAGAAACTCATGAGTAATGATGTTTGAGGCATCAGGCAAGGAGAAACATACAGGGTACTACTGGGCAATGGATGAAACCTGCACATGTAGGACTCTAAGAGGAGATACCCTCGTGAGGGTTCCTTGATAAAGTCAAGGTTAACTCTTGGTTAGAAATGACAACCATTATCACTTATAGAGCCAGAAACTGTGTTAAGTGCTCCCCATTAATTATCTCATTTAATCATCACAATATCCCTATGAGTAAGTACTATTATCACTCTGATTTTATAGATGAAGAAACTGAAACAGATAATTTGTTAAGTGTCACATGGAGTTGAATGGTGGAGCTAGGATTAAAAACGAGGTCAGTCCAGCTTCAGAGCCACAATCCTTTGCTATTTTATCAGCTTCCCTTCTTTATAGGTTCTAACAACTGCTCATAGTCATACTAATTTGCAGACTTCTAAAAATGACTGCAGAGATCACTTCTTTCCTTCTAATGGGAATTCTGGAGTATGGACGTACCATTGTTTCCCAAGCAGTGTTAGTGCTTTTCCTGCCTGGGTTAAAGGACTTCCTTTAACTTTGCAGCCCCATCTCCCATAATTTCCCTACACAAATCCTACTCTCTGCACAGTCAGCACTCATTTTGCTCCAAACAAGGATTGACCTTTCTCATATCGGTACCCATATTACCATCCCCCTCAGATATAATGTCTGCTGCTGATCTCTGGCTATTGAAATATGGACAATCCTTTAATCCAGTCCACAAGGTCCTTCCTCTGTGATGTCACCTCTTACCACCTGAGATGAACATGATTTTTTCCCTCTCTGGGGTTTCAGAGAATGTACTTCCTACCATTCTCAAGTTAATTGCCCATTATTTAGATTATAT
>NW_007727128.1:459856-468373 GCF_000696425.1 Galeopterus variegatus | reverse complement strand
TGGCTATTGAAATATGGACAATCCTTTAATCCAGTCCACAAGGTCCTTCCTCTGTGATGTCATCTCTTACCACCTGAGATGAACATGACTTTTTCCCTCTCTGGGGTTTCAGAGAATGTACTTCCTACCATTCTCAAGTTAATTGCCCATTATTTAGATTATATGGTTTGGTTTTTTCTTAAATATTTGCAACCATATTTTTATCATATACAGCAACTAACATAGTACTTTGTGCACTGTATGTGGCCACTAGATATTTGTGAATAAATTATTGAATCAGTAATAATCCAGTCTGTGTGTATGTGTGTGTGTGCATATGTGCATATGATGATGACAACCTTGACCCAGTACATTGAACTTTCACTTTTGAATATGTTTTTAAAAAGAAGCAGTGTATCTATGTTTAGATTTTTCCCAATCGGCTTATCAGGGAAAAATAATATGCAAAATGAACATATTTTAAACACAGTTTATAAAATGGCTCATAGCTTGCTTATCCAAGGTCTCTAAGACCTAATTATTTTTCTCTGGGGTTATAGTAGTCATTTATTCTACAGAAGGTAGTTTTTCTGAAAATGGAGGTTACATCTAAAAGTCTCAGGATATGTTAAGCTCAGAGTATAGGCAGATGAATATGGCAATAAATAGAAAATAAATTACAGATCAGCAAAAAGATATATAGAAGCCTGGGATCAACCAAGAATTTGGAGTGAAACCCAGTTTGCCGACACATTAGAACATAGGCATCCGTGAAAATGGAGACAAATTTGAATTTTCAGAACAAAGAAAGCCAAGAATGAACTAGAATAAAAAAGGAAAAGCAAAGCTCACGTTGTACCCACAAAACTCAATTAAGATGGGAGAAGCGATCTGCTGTGAAGCAGCTTTGGGAACAGTGTCAGCAGGCACCAGGCAAGCACAAGGTCAGGGAATGTACGTACTGGGATCAGAAAACAAGACAAATTAGAATACCAGGCAGTAGGAAAGCAGCCAAGACAGTATCAATGACAAGCAATCCTTGACGATGCAGCAACTCCTAACTCGGCCAAGAAGCCTTTTAAATACTTCCTACTCCTGAGTGTGGCCGACAGGAACTCCAAGTGAATTATATCGAGTGGATGGTAAATAGATTAATGAGACTGGAGGAGACAAGCAGCAGTACTTTACCAAAGTATATGGTGCTTGTAGACAGAATGTGTTGCTTAGAGAGGATCAGAGCCCACTAAGTGGTTTCAAATGGCAGTTCCACTATTGCTTCATCTGTTAGCTTGGGAAAATTGTTTTGCCTCCTTCAGTTTAAATTTACCCATCAACAAAAGGGAGATAATAACATTTCCTATTTCATGTTGTTAAAAGGACAACCTTTATTAATCATTTAGCATATTGTAATCACCCAAATATTAACTATCATTAAACATGATTATTATAGAGTTAATTTATTTTATCTTAGTTCTAGAGTTTAATGTATCTATTGCTAATCAATTCTGGCTATGTGAAGACAGTCTATTAAGACTTGTGACGCCTTAAGTATTTGTGTGCAAGCACCTAGAGATCTGCACAGACTAAATGCCATGGTGCAGCTTTGTTGTCTCTTACAGATATGGCTGGATGCACACATTATTTTGAAAATACCAAAGTTGCAACAGATTGACCATCTTGGCCTAAATACTCTTCCATAACATTATTCTAGTTCCCTCAGTGACAATTAAATATCCCAATATGGCAACTCTTGCATTATGTTAGTCAAAGATTTTCTTTCCTAAAATGACACATTGTTTGGATTCTACCAAACCACAACGCAGTAAACCACAGTCTAAGACTCAAACCCTGCGTGTGGAGAAGGCTGCAGATAAAATTGCTGCCAGGCCAACTTTTTGTTTGATGTAGCCAATCGTCTTTTCTTCCAAATGACTTCATAATTTACTATCCCTTTTTAGAGAGGATAAAAAGCATTGGTAACTTGCCCTGTTGACCTGAAATGTCCATAACGTAACCCCATGTTAAACGAGAAATAGGAAAAAGGACACTCACTACAAGAAGCTAGAACTCAAAAATAATATTAAATAGCCTTTTTGTTATTTTTTAAAACTAGTATTGTTGATGTGAAGTAACAGACCCACAAAACAATCTGAAAGCCCAGATAGCTACATGATATGGATAAAAGCTAGTTTTCTTCTTAAGTTATAAGTTACTTAAATTTATGCACAATAGTTTTGGAACTCAATTGAATAATTTTATGCACTACTAAGCTTAGTACTTATCTCAAGCCCTTTCTAAAAAAAGTCAAGTTGAAACAGTGACTTTTATATTAAAAGCCCAATGAGTCACTACAATACTGTGTCACTATGGTATCAGCATGTTTATATTATTTTTCAAGACCCAAACAATCAAAATGACCACTTAATTTGTGAAGTTGATATTCGTCTACTTGATATATGTTGCATTAAGCAGCTTCAGGACAACCTAGTAATGGTTACTACAATCACTACAATTGTGATTTGCATGGTTTTTGTCATTTCCATCCTATATCTTCTAGAATACATAAGCATAGTTTTATGTGAATAGACAAGGTCTAATCAATCTTTCTGAGCTACAATGAGAAGGATCTAATCACAAATAAGGAAATAGTTAAGGTATAACAGAATCATGAACGGTGCTGACTTTAACACTAAGATATGTGGCGAGTTAATAGTGGTCAAGGTTACAGTAAGCAAACAATTAAGTCTATGTTAATGGTTCTATCAAGATGATTGCTGGAGTAAAAGTTGAGAAAGCCACTGTTTTAGAAAGGATCATGGAGAGGGAAGACCTTGAATATGAGTGAAGGTAAAACAAAGTTTAGTTCAGTTCAAGGAATGAAGCATAAACATGAAACACTTTTGGGATGTTTCCTAAGCCAACACGTCCCATCAGCACAGACAGTCCTAACCCATACATGGTGGGTCACTGGAAAGAAGACAGAACCTGGAAAGCCCAGGAGTTAAAAATGTTTCAAGAAGGCAGTAAGTAAGCAAAGCAGCACGTGTAGGATTCTTATATTTTCTACAAACTTTGAGGGGAATGAAGGTAATTACCATTTTTGCTGGGCACAATTGTTGAAGCTGTTTCTTTTCTCCTCCAGAGCTAGACAACTCTAAAGGAATGTTTGGTAAATACGAAATATAGGTGCAGAAGGAGGGAGAAGCAGAACTAGAAAATGTTGAGAATTCTAATGTACTCACTATATTTCTTGAAAACAGGAATTCTATACCTAGTGATCTTCCTCATTTGACCCTTACAGTTCTAAAAGCATGATTGTGTTTATACCCTGCTGGTAGATTCAGAGATGCTCTCCATTCAGAGATTCCAATCTCATTTCAAGGCATTTTGCTTAATAACCAGAGTTTAGTCATGGCTCAGACATATCTTACAGTGCCCTCAATAGATCTATCTATGGTCTTTGTGGTCATTTCCAGCTCTATTGATTCTACCCTAAGGGCCTAATCATCAAGAAAGCAGAATATTGATCAGACAGCCCAGGGGCAAGGGGATCATAAAAGATCCCAGGAGGAAAAAATTTAGTTCTCATGTAACAAAACATCAAGCTTAGAGGGCCATAACATTCATTTAAATGCTTAAGATATTAGAAGTAAAATGATTTGTTACTATATTCTTTTAAAAACTGTGTTTTCTTTATAGCTTCTAACTTTTGTTTAAAAAAGTTTTGGCATGAAAATCATCACACATAAATGCAAATGCAATTTAACAAAATGTCATATTTTATGTTTTAAGTGATTAGAATGTTTAATTATCTGTTAAAATTAAGTTGTCAGGTTCTTCTTCATACAAAGTGAGCTGTTTTATTTCATGTTTTACCACACTGTAGAGATTTTTTTTTAAGAGATTTGAGATAAAGAGACAAAGGAGGGAGAACCAAACTTCTTGAATAAACTAAATATAGTCGTCATGCACACACTGTATCCTTCGCATGGTGAGTGACATTTATTTGAACTTAGTACTTTACTTTTATACGCTGGGGAGTAATTGCTAGTGAAATTTTTTTAAAAAGTAAAAGCACAGTCTGCTACCTTTGCTGTCATCAACATCTCCAAGTTATGGTTTATGGCCAAAGTCTAATTTCTGGCCTCCAGATGTTAATACTGAGGAATTTGGTGGCAGAATGAATTACTTCTCATAGGAAAATGGCAGTATATGACATACTGGTGAAGCCTACACTCTCTGAAGTCAGACAACTGGAGTTCAAATACCCAAGCTCTGTCCCTCCCTAGCTCTGTGACCCTGAGCAAGTTGCTAAGCCTTTATAAGCCTCAGTTTCCTTGTCTATAGAATGGAGATAATTAACAGCACTTCCTCTTTGGGTTGTTATGAGGGTTTAATGGGATAACATATAAAATTCTTGCCTCATAGAAAGCAGCTAGTAAATGCTAACTACCATTACTGTACTAATAATCTGAAATGCTCACTCAAATTATACCATTCTAACAAATATTTCTGCCAAACTGTTTCAAAGTCATTAAACATAGAAAAATAGAAGATCGATTTCAAAACAAATTTGTCTATGAGATCTGGATGCTTACAGCCAACATCCAGAGTTATCTTGCCAGTTGCTCTTCCAGCATCATTGATGGCTACACATGTATAATCACCAGCATCCAGATCTTGCGTTTCTTGAATCTTCAAAAGTCCCAAGAGAGGGTCAATAATGAGAAATGTTGAGGGTCTCAACTCAAGATCTCCTAAGTTCAAACAAAAGGAGAGCATTAATTACATCATTACACACTGAAGTATTTACACAGTTTACTCAGCTACTGGTTTGATTCCAAAACTTCAGAATAAATTTGATTGCAAATTTTTAAAGCACAGTGTCTGGTACAACATAGACTTTTTCTGTAGTCTAAAATCTGGCCCTGGAATGAATTGCATTCAAATACAACAGTACTTCAAAAAGTTCATGGAAAAATAAAACGAAAAGGTAATCTTTCCATGAACTTTTTGAAATATCTTCATATTTCCTATTTACATATCTATATGTTCCTAAGTAAGAATAAGCTCTTTGAAGCTACACTGGGGAATTGGGAAGGCTGGCAACTGTAACCCTGGCTGTGTTAGGTAAGAAAATAGGAAGATGAGGATTGAGAAGAGGTTTCTGCCTTCTTTGTGGCAGAATGCATTTCCAGGAAATGCATGAGAGACTGGAGTTTAGCTGATGACAAGGCTTTTGGATTGCTGAATATTATCGGTTAGATTTTGTCTTGGGAGAGTTGTAAGCTGGTTTAGAGAATTCTGTGGATGGCTGGGGAGGAAGGGAACATAGCTGGCTGAAGAGGCTGAGGAAAAGCTTGCTGGGAGAAGAAAAGGTATCAATGAGAAATTTCTGAAAATGGCCAGAGTTTTGTGACATAAATCTCCCAGGATATTTCTACTGAAATCTGTATTGCTAATCAGAATTCTTGACGTTATAGTTAATGCGTTTCTGGGAGGAAGCAGGTAAGGAAAAAATGAGTGGGAGATAAAATCACATAATGAGTTTGATCTCAGTGTGAGGCTAGGATGAACCAAGAAAGACTAGTTATGTCTGGGTTTTCTGTACATGCTTTATGTCACTGCGGCACCTCAAATCTCCCAAGAACCACTTCTATTTGAAGGCAGACAATGCCCCAAAAAAGCTGTAATTTAGGTTAAATTCTCCTGTGCTTCCCCTCCTCTAGGGTGTCTCCTCTCTGAAGAATAAAATTAACCAGAATGATCAGCATCATAAAAAATTTCATAGTACTGGATGTTTAATACCAGCTCAGTGCTCGTATATTTTTTTGTTTGTTTTTGTAAAGGGTGGTATCAAATGTGTGAGGATCCTAAAAACATCTAGGAGGTTTGAGGGCCACTGGTCTTAGAGTTTCATAGCATTCCCAGATGTCAAGTCTGAAAAGGTACTCTCCAAAATGTCACACACCAGCCATGTGCCCTGGGCACACAGAAGTAACTCGCTTAGCTTCTAATGGACAAAGAGAGTCTGGGAGCTAGTAATTCTCTAGGACATCACAAACAGCACCAACCAGCAGTCTCAGGGCAAGAAGCAGACAATTCTTTTTTTGTTTATATAATTTTCTGAATAGAGGAGGTCAAAGGAGCTCTAAATTTAAAAACAAAAAAAAATTATATTAGCAAGCAACTCTCAGTGCCAAAAACAAAGTATTTTTCAGTATTCCAATATTCAAAACCCCTATCATCCTTTAAACTTGCTACTACATCCCATGCAAGAATGAAAGAAGCAACTGAACTGTGTCCATGTGCCTCTGGGGGGAGATTTTCATAAATAATAGCAGGTGCTGTTGACATAAACTTTCCTCCCACCAAGGAAGGATACAATGTGACCTCACTATTCATCAAGTATTAAAACGTTTGGACTAAAATGCATTTAGATTTGTGTAATTTACTTCTCTTTTATATTTCTTCTCTATATGTCAGAGGACATAAGAGGATGAAATAAAAATCTTTTTGCTAGTAGCTTTTTTTCAAAATAAAAAATGTTTAAAGAATAGCAGTCATGAAACAAAATATAATTTGGAAAACACTAGTTCAATCAAGTTTGCATTTTGATCACACTTTGATAACCTCTCCTTTCTTGATTTCTACTGAAAAATTAGTCATCAAATTATTGAGAAATACAGAACATTTCAGATGAAATAGGAATTATTTCATTTTAATATTAGATAAGATTCTAAGAATGTTATACATAGTAAAATATATATCCATTATAGGATTTAACCGTCATTTCCATTGAGAGGTAATGGCACAGTTTAAATTCAGTCCTGACTTCTGTGGATATGAAGACTAGCAGAGAGATCATTTTCCCTGGCATAAGATTCTTTCACATAGTTGATGGCACAATTAAGTGGTTATCAAAAATGTTTGTCTCAAGACCCCTTAAGTATACTCTTAAAAATTATTGGGGACACCAATGGATTTTTGGTTATGTAGATTCTATTTATTTGTATTTAATATTTTAGAAATAAAACTGAGAAATTTTAAAATATGTGCATTAACTTATTTTATAATGAACTCATGACAGATTAACATAAGGAACACATTTTATGAAAAAAAATAATTATATTTTACCAAACAAGAGAGACTTAGTGCAGAGGAGCATTGTTTTACATTTTTGCAAATCTCTATAATGTCTAATGTCTAGGAGACAGCTGAGAACTCATATTTGCTTCTGCATTCACTCTATTGGATATCACACATCATGCAAGCTCCAGAAACTCCTCTATTCACTAGTGAGACAATGAGAGTGAAAAAGACAAATAAGATCTTAATATAATTATGAAAACAGTTATGTTCTCATGGATCCCCTGAAAGAACTGTGGGGAACCCACAGAGAATACAAACTACAATTTTCAGAACCACCAATCTAAATACATAAATCCAATTTCTTTCATATTTTATCACAAATATTTCTTTCATAAGGTTTTAATAGTGTCCCAGATTCTCCTTTGAACCCACTTTATGTTGCTCATTTCTAAAAATGAAGATCTAAACTTTCAGAGAGCATTTGTGTCATGGAATTCCTTTTTTCAGGTGGCCTGAATGAAATAGTTTTTGTTTTTTCTTTTAAATACCTACTTAATTCAATCAGAATTGCCTGAAGAAGGGCATGGAGAGAAGTTGTTTCTATGGTTAAGACTGGAACTGGAAGCTTCACCCTTGGGATTTCCATCAGATAGGATTTTCCTAACCTTCCCAATGTCTTGTTTCCAGCAGAGGTAGAAAAGAAAGGCCCGCCTGCCCCAACCTCTTCTGTTTTGGAGCCAGTCAGCCTGCAGAAGAGTTTGTCCTCTAGTCTTGCTCATGGTGGTCACGACTCTGCTTGTGCAGTAAATTGTCTGCCTGTGACTAGGAGGGTAACTTGGACGGATCCTGGGATTCTGGGCAGCTTTATCTCCTGCTGATGATCATCAGGATCATGTCTTCCAATACGGTCTATCAGTACCTAATGCCCATATTCTCTCTCTCTTGGTTTATAACTTGAATAGGAAAAGGGGATGTTACTTGCTAACTGAACTGTAGTATCTATAGTTGAAAGAAGAAACAAGTAGGTAGTGAATTCTAGAATTTTCTGTGTGGTGGCTGCATATGTCCCTACCTTATCCTTTAGTTTCCAAGCTATTTGTGAGACCAAAACTGGCATGAAGACTAACTTGTTCAGAAGAGTAGCCTCAGTTTTGGAGAACAGAGGCCATTCTGTGTGACTCTGCTATCTACAGGTGGAGAAATCAGCACGTTCCATTACTTTTTTGAATTCACATTTTTATCATAAACTTCTGAACAACATTTAAAAAGAAGAAATACTGTCTCTATAACACATATTTTCTGGATTTATTTAATTATAATGTAAATTTGAATTAGTATCTATTTCATTGGCAATTCAAAAACTTAAGTATTTTAAGTAAATAAGTAAAATTTGTTTATGTTAACTGCAATAAACCTGATTAAGGAACAAATCCATAAATGCTTTTT
>NW_007727128.1:458045-459315 GCF_000696425.1 Galeopterus variegatus | reverse complement strand
TTTTTATCAGAAAAAACATGAAGACAAAAATGTTTTAACATGAAAAACCATAAAAGTGGCATTATTTCCTCATTTCCCTCCATGCTTTTGATTTATATTATTTAAAAGTGTTTGTTTTCTACCTAAAGCCTTTCTTTTTCACTTCATGTTCCCTAAGAGTTTGACCCTGAGGTGAATTTATAATTTTGTGGTTATGACTTCAACCCGTTGCTATGGGAATGTCTGTGATTTAACAAACAGAATCATAACAATAGGGTTTTGTACTATTTAGCATTTTTCAACCGAACATTAAAAAATATTTTGCAAACACCATCTCAATAATCCTAGCAACCTCCCTATTTGGGTGTTTGTAAGACTTTTTTATTTTTCTCATAAATTGGAAGAACCGAGACAGAAGCAGAAGTGGGGCTTTTTACACAGCTATATACTGTCAGCATCTGAGCCTGGTCCAGGATCCAAGTGCATTCACTACTGCTATTTTATCGTGCAATCACAGAGGTAGAATCTTTGTGTTACAAATATCGGCAGATAATTTCTGTACTTGATACAAGCATCTACCATGCCTGATGAAGGTGACCAAGAAATACATTTTTCTTTCAATTACCTGTAGGCTTTAACGTGTTTCTTTATTTGAGCACTTTGTAAAAACACCCTTGAGAATCTAGAAAACTTTTTAACAGGGAGAACCATCATCTCCAAGAAAAGTGAATTAAAATCAGTGAAACTATTTTAAGCATTAACTGAGTTTTCTTGGACAATTTTCTACAGGAAACAATCCTAAACTAACAAAGAGAATGTTCAGCTGGATTAGCAAAGGCGGACTTTCCCTGCTTTGATTTTCACAGTCCTGTAATCCATCCCAGATGTCAAATCCTGAAATTTAGAGTTCAGAATTCTGAACTATCCTCTCCAGTGAGACCATAAACACATTTTATGAGGCTGCTAAGTCACACACCAAAACAAATTTTTAACAAACCATTTTTTTTAAAGAAAACAAAACTAAGTGAACCAGACATGAACATACTTAAGAAATGTACCTTTGAACCATTTAACATGAGGTGGAGGGACGCCAGAGGTTTGGCATTCCATAACTGTTGTATCCCCAAGGGCAACCAAGAGCTCACTCTGAGCTACAATCAATTTAGGGGCTTCTGGAAAAAACAAACATGCAAATAGTCAACATCTAGCACAATGCCACATGGACCTTGTTTATGTTTACTAAATGAATCAATAAAAAAATCTATCAGTATTTATGTGCCTGCGGCTACTT
>NW_007727128.1:455171-456660 GCF_000696425.1 Galeopterus variegatus | reverse complement strand
GATTTATAATAAAAATCTAGTCAACGGAGGGATGGTGATAAGTCTAACTCAGCTAAATTAAGACTTGAGGATAATACAATCATGGAAGAATTTGTTAATAACATTTTCAGTGTAATTTTAAGGATATTCATGTCTAACTGCAGAGAGATATTTGCAGTCCAAGGCTAGAATCTGTGTCTATAAAAAGTGGGGTCTCCCAGTTTTGACTGTACTTTTTCCTGTGATGCTAAATATAGAGGTTCTTTAAGTTTCTTTCTTGAGCTCTGTTTGTTTCACCTTCTTGCTCATTGCTTTAGTATACTCACACAGTTTTCTCTTAACTGGTCATTTTTGGATTTCCTAACTTCA
This sequence comes from Galeopterus variegatus, assembly GCF_000696425.1. Lineage (NCBI taxonomy): Eukaryota > Metazoa > Chordata > Mammalia > Dermoptera > Cynocephalidae > Galeopterus > Galeopterus variegatus. Next base: position 456,312 of record NW_007727128.1, on the reverse strand, counting down.
ACTGAGGTACTGTACTTTTAAACAAAACTAAGAGTTAACTTCCCAAAGTCATGTCACTCCTCTGCTAGAAAACCTTTGGTGATTCCCATTCCTTTCATAATTCTGTAGTTTGGCTTTCAGAAATCATAAATTGGTTTACAGCTTTCTTTTTAATCTCCACCCTCCATTACACTTTCTCACTTATCACGAGATACAGGTACATTGGTAGCCCCAAACAACACATCTTACTCTTTTTAACTTCCTGCCTCTTCTAAAGCTGTTTCCTTTTCCTGAAATGCCCTTTGCCACAACTCTTCAAATCCCACTAATTCTTCCAGACTAAGCTGAAATTGTCTCCTTTGAGAATCTTTGCAAATTCCCCAGTCTGAATTAATCTTCCCCTCCAACAACCTCCCACTACAGTACTTGTCTGTCTGCCTCATTACATTTCTTTATGTATCCACCCACATCCTGCAAGTTCTTGAAAGGTAAAGACCACATGATGTAAAATTCTTTTTTCTTTTTTTTTTTNCCTGCAAGTTCTTGAAAGGTAAAGACCACATGATGTAAAATTCTTTTTTCTTTTTTTTTTTTAATTTTACAATCCACAGTCTCTAGCACAGCATTTTGCATACTCTGGGTACTTAATCAGTTAAATAAATGTGTTGAATATTTTGGCTTCTACATGAATGGACCAGAGTTTGTTTCTGTGATGCAGAATCCTGTCTCAACCACTTGTTCTGCATTCCCAACTGATTATTCACTCTTTGCCTGAGTGTTCTATGAACATTTTAAATTCAATTTCTCCAAATCGGAGCCCATCTTCTCTTCGAAACGTATATACCATGTGCCTTCCTCATTTCTATAAATAGGACCACTTCGTTCCAGGCTCTCAGGTTCAATACTTGTGACATTTCATTCCCCCCCTCACCTATACACACCAACTACAATTCTCTCCCTTTATTTTGGCTCTTGTACCTTCCTCTCCACCTCCAGTTCACTGTCTTACCATGAGTGAGGCTGAATGAGAGTGAGTGACAAGGTGGATTGCTAGCCATTAATTATTCACAACTTGCAACCTGACACTGAGCATCTGATACTTTGATCCTTTTATTTGACCAAAAAGAGCAAATTAAATAGAAATATTCTACAGAATAATTGT
>NW_007727128.1:434060-453671 GCF_000696425.1 Galeopterus variegatus | reverse complement strand
CTCCAGTTCACTGTCTTACCATGAGTGAGGCTGAATGAGAGTGAGTGACAAGGTGGATTGCCAGCCATTAATTATTCACAACTTGCAACCTGACACTGAGCATATGATACCTTGATCCTTTTATTTGACCAAAAAGAGCAAATTAAATAGAAATATTCTACAGAATAATTGTCATGAAGTACACCATCAATAAATGTTTAAGTTTGGAGGTGAAAAAAATTGAAAATGAAAAGAGAAAATAATATTATACACAGTTTTGAGTGTAAGTAAAAAATATAAAATGGAAATTTGAGGTAAGCTAGAAAGGATATAGAATGTATTAATTTGAAAGTGAAATACTGCAGAGGATGAATGAACCGTGGAATGAGAGAACTTTGTGGGCAATCTGGAAGCTTCCTCGATTCTGTTGACTAATGAAGCTATTCACTCCCTGGACTTTTAAAAATTAGTTATAATATTTGCCTTAATGAATGTGTGAAAATAATAATAAACTGTAATACAAGGTATAACTTATTCCTAATATTAATTTTCAGTAAAGTACTTTTACATTACTTGATATGATACTCATCCTATTTTAATTGCCTTTTAAACTGATTATACTTGCCAATGTATCTGAGCATAGAGGTCTGTTTATCTGTTCCAGCTGAATTACTTGCCAGACATCCATAGATCCCTGAATCTTTGGGAACTGCATTTTTGATAATTAAAGTACCTTCTGAGGTCATCCTATACCTATGGATAAAAAGTAAAAAGAAAATAAATTGAAAATATTAAAACAGTAGTATCAAGATACTATAGCATCTTCCTTCCAAATATTTTCAAATATTTTTATTTAGAGTTATATTTTTGGTGCTGACTGCTGAGATGATTAACACCATTATTTTACAAGCAGAAAGGTAATAATAATAATATCAGATACTATGTATTCAGTATTGGCTACGTGCCAGGGACTACTCTAGGACCTTTACCTTTATTAATAGTCTTAATTTTCTTAACAACCCAGTGAGTTAGATACTATTTCTGTTTTACAGATGAACAAAGAGGTTATGTAACTTGCCCAAAGTCAGAGTTAGTAAACAGAAAAACTGGAATTTGCACCCAGGCAATTTCGCTCTGTGTGGTGAATTGCTATGCCAGATGATTCCTTAAAATGAATACCTGAGAAACACAATGGCTCATGTCACATGGTGAGTCAGGGATGAGTCTGGGGATGGAACCTGGCTCAACTCGCCAGATCATACCTAAGCCCTCCTCTTCATGACAGATCCAGCACAGTGGAAGCCCCATGGCTGGAAACTTTGTTGTTTAGGTTCCACGTGTTTATTACATTCTCTGAGCATGAGAAGATTCAATGTCTTTAAAAGACATCCAGTAGAATAAAAGACCTCTCAATGGAGTATGGCAAGGGTAGAAGTAGTTACAAAGAATGTCTGCATACACTTCCATTAGAGCTACTGTTCTATCCTCTGCCTCTCCCTGTCTCTTCTCTTAAATCCAGGACAGTGCCTTTAGTAGATTTGTTAAAACTATATATTATTTTACTGCACAGATGGTTTATTATCACTATTTCAATTACTCAAGTTAAACCAAGTGTTATGGAGCTATGTTTGCAATTCAAAGTATTGGGCAGCACTTGGCCCTTGCTATTGAATTCAAGACTTAATAATCTCAACTGTATAAATTCATCATTTATATATATTTCTTTGACATTTCCAAACCTGTTTTAAAAATTTTTAAAGCTGTGGATTTGGATCAAACCTCCCTTAATCTTAGGGATTTGGTCAGATTAGTTTGGTCCAGAAGTTTCATCAACTTTTCTCACTCAATAAAAACAAAGAACATGATACAAACCCAGTACCTGTGTGAACCCACGATAAACATATCGTTAATGGTCCAGGCAATCTTTGGTTTGGGATAACCTGTTGCAGAACACACGATGGAGACCTCAGACCCTCCTGTGAAAGACTGATTCTTAGGCATCACAGTAACTTTGGGCGGTTCTGAAAATTTAAAAAACAAAACAAAAACAAAACATATTTAGTGAATGCCAATTTATCTTGATGTTAGGAGCTTCCTCTGTTAACATATTTGCAGGTTTTTCACCACCACACCTTTATTTGGCCCTATAAGTGAAGGAAAGAAACCAAAGTAATAAAAGCAAGGGAAGTAAACCCTCTGAATGTTAAGTGAATTTGACCCTGCTGCTATATTTCTGTATCTCCCACTGGTTACCATGACGCCACTAGCTACCCTGTTCCTAGCAGCTGACCTCCAGTTTCTGGCTGTTAATCTGGAACTTCCCATATAAATCTGTTTCCAGGCAGTCTCTAGATCAGGCCTTTGGCTCTTTATAGACAGGGAATGCAGATTTGGAGCTACAACCTGTCCTGACTATGCTGTCTGCTTTGTTTGAACTGATTTCTCTCTTTTTATTTATCAGATTATAACTTTGTTGAGGTCAGAGACCATGTCTTTCATATGATTCCATATTCTATTAAATTTTACAGCATTTAACATCCCTTGCATAGCCTGTAGTGGCTTGTATATAAAAGTCACTTAAAACTGTTGATGGAATGCAGGCCATTCCTAAACTGTAACTTGGCTCTGAATTGTAATATCTGCCAGTCCCTCTCAAGGTCCTGCTAAACTGCTCATTTGACTCATGCCTGCAAATCGACAGGAACTCCACAAGAAGTATCAATTTTTCAAACTTTTATTGCATTCCACTTCCATGGCAGGAAAAAAGACTTTTGAAAATGAAACATTAAACCAGGAATTTACTGCCAAAAGAAAGCAATTCTCTGGGGTAATTCTAAAATATCGATATATTTGATTTAATCAATTACATGTTTTACATCTATATTACTACACAGTAAGAATTAATCTTCAAAGAAGGTACTGTCAAAGAAATACTAAATAATTCTTAATGTAAATATCCCCTACTCAATAAGATAAATGAAAATGAATTCATTTCCACAGTGCTTGAAACACCTTCTATGAGTGTTAACAGAAATAAATAAATTCCTTCAATAACATCTGTTTTTCTCACTATTGTGTGCCAGGCACTGGGCTAACCCCTTAGTGATACCCTGATGAACCAGACATGCTGTCTACTTTCCATTTAATTGGGTTTTTACTATAAATGAAATTGAGAAATTTTGATAACATCTGTTTTTCTCACTATTGTGTGCCAGGCACTGGTGCTAACCCCTTAGTGATACCCTGATGAACCAAACAGACATGCTGTCTACTTTCCATTTAATTGGGTTTTTACTATAAATGAAATTGAGAAATTTTTCAGTCAGCCAATTAGATCTGGATGTGTTTATGACCTATTTTTAAGTTAGTCTGCATATTGTGGCTTAATTTCACAAAGAAAAATTAGTCTGAGGAATCCCTATGCATTTGAAAGATATACAAGTGGTACTGCTGGATTGCAGCAGCTACACAACAGAAGGAAACTAATTAGTGCCTAATTGCTAGCAGTTTACAATCGTCACCACCCCCCCACACACTGACTTTTTTTCCTGTTTACATTGTGTTTTTCAAATTATGATCTAGTCTTTGAAGTTAATGGTTGAAGGGTGTTTCCGGCCTGTGGACTTGGTTGATAGTCTCGTTACTCCATGGATTCTTCTTGGTGAACGCTCAGGGCTAGAAAAATGCATGAAGTCAAGGGCAGACTGGCCATGACCAGTAAGTTCAAATTGTGATTCCATCTGGAGTCCATCAATTCTGAAATGCTGAAAGAGGACATATGCTGTAGGAGTGTTGCAGATAATCTTCGGGGTGGGGGGGATGGGGGAATGAGTCCTTCTCTTTGGAATTCATAGAATACCCACATTTCTTCAGTCCCACCTCCCCAAAATAAAATGTTTCCCATGTCTAGCTCATATTGACATGGGATTGCTGCAAAGATTCAGGCAACTCTTGGGATTTTTGTCTATAATTGGTGCCTTCCAATGGAGTCTGCCAGAATTGACCTGGCATCTCTCCCAGCAAGAATCCCACTGGTGAGCTCTGTAGTTCAGATATCAAAGTGAAAATAAACGTCTGTTACCCAAACCAGAATGCGGAGAGCTAAGAGGTCACTGAACACATAAAGCTTGGATATAGGGTACTGCTCAGGGTCATGAAATAAGTGTGTGCAGCACACAGATGGAATGACATCATCCCACAGGAGGTGAGAAATTTACCACTGCCCTGGAAAGAATATTCCTGCTGATGATAAGATCACCGGAAAGGACACGAACAAACATAGAGAAGCAAAATTGGATTTCCACCAAATGACAGTTGAGTAAAGATGGTCAAAATGAATCAGATTTTACCTTATTAAATTAAATAAGAATGTAATAGACCTCACTGTAATTGTTTCAACTGTTAACTTTTTAATTCCTAGAATAAACTCTTATTTTAGTAAAGTAGTTTTTAATTAAAGTATGTGGCATTGAAGAATCATAATCCAAATTCATCAATAAAGTGACATCATTTGCCCATGTACAAACCAAATCTGAGTCTCCTGCTTTACCATGTTAAAACCCCTTTTTAACTGGAAAACAGTACTAGAGTTGGATTTAGAAATTCAGAGTCCAATTTTAGGTTTTGGGGAGAAGTAATCTGTTTTTACTTAGGGTTTTCAATCTCATTTCACCACCATTATCATCATCATCACTGCCACCACCAACAACCATCAACATCATCATCAATAAACTTGCTTTTCATTAGCCAAAGCAATGAGAACATGGCATTCTTTTAGGTAGTAAGGTATTAATTCTTTATTTTTTATTTTTATTTTTCGTGTCCGGCAACAGATCGCAACCCTCAGTGTCACGCCCGTACCGGACCGGGACCGGCAACGGGATCGCAACCAAATTCAGAGTCCAATTTTAGGTTTTGGGGAGAAGTAATCTGTTTTTACTTAGGGTTTTCAATCTCATTTCACCACCATTATCATCATCATCACTGCCACCACCAACAACCATCAACATCATCATCAATAAACTTGCTTTTCATTAGCCAAAGCAATGAGAACATGGCATTCTTTTAGGTAGTAAGGTATTAATTCTTTATTTTTTATTTTTATTTTTCGTGTCCGGCAACAGATCGCAACCCTCAGTGTCGCGCCCGTACCGGACCGGGACTGGCAACGGGATCACAACCCTTGGCGCTGCGCCCACACCTCGCTCAGCCAGTGAGCGGGAACCGGTCTGTGTGTGGGATCCGAACCCTCGGCGGGAGCGCCACCATGCTCCCAAGCGGGGCACTGTAGCAGTGCGCCACCGGGCCGGCCCTTAATTCTTTATTTTTACAAAAGTAAAATACATGTCTTCACAATTTCTCATCAATGATTTAAAAGAATTAAACATATATATATAATATTAAGAATAAAAAATAAATGCTACATTAAGACTTGAGTATCTTAATACACTATTAGTGGTAAGGTTGGCAAAATGAATTATAAGTGGCCATGAAAACAGCCCTTCCCTACAAAGCCTAGAGAATTAAAAATCTCGCCTATATCTCTTGGAAATGACCAACATTATTTTCAGACTCGAGACATGTTTCCTGTCAGCTGGGTCTGATTTGTTGCTCTTAAGCCTCTGGTAGGAAATTCTCAAAGAAAATCCTAAGGACTTTCTCTTTAAAGTGATTTAATCACCACCAGCAATTAATCAGATAATGCTAATGCTTCTAATTACCTAAGCAACAATTTACAATATTTTTCACCACTAGTGTATTTAGAATTCTCAGGCAAATTTCTCTGTGTTTCTGTATTTTTACCCAAAAAACATTTATTGAGTAGCTACTATGTTTCAAACACCTTATGCTTTCAAAGATCTCACAGAATACTGTATAGAAAAGTATATTATGTAAAATTAAACACTGTATCTATTTTTCATAGTCATTCCACTGAAACAGGAAGGTGGGCTAAATTTACTGAGTGCCTAGGTATCTATCTCTAGGCCCATCATTTATTTTCTACAGAAATAAAAAGTGTTGCTGCCATTTCACAAAGAAAGAAACTAAGGCTCAAAATGGTTGCATAACTGCCCAAAGGTACTCAAAAATGGAGCTAGGTTTCAAAATCAGACCTTGCTGTCATCATGTGTCTGTCTATACCTTAATGGGGATAATAACAGTACCTATCTCACAAGATTATTGTGGATTAGCTAAATTCATATACATAAAATACTTAAAACAATGCCTGACACATAGTAGGCACTATGCAACTTTTGCTGTTCATATTAATACTCCATTATATGCTAAACTATGACAAAGAATGACAAAATAAATACTACAATATTTAAAATACAGCTGTGCATAATACTATCTAGACATTTACAAATGAAACTGGATCATGACAATCGTCACACTTGCATATTCTATTCACATTACACACCCTACTTATAAATAACACTGGTTATGTGTTATTTAATTTTTCTGAAATTTGAGATGTTTCTAGATATTTAAAATTTCTTAGAAATTTCATAGATAAAATTTTTTTCCCAAGTTTTACTGATAAAAAAAACATGCTAATAACTATGTCACCTGGCACATGTTAAAAAAGAGTTATGATGATATAACGAGCATGTGGTTAATATCAGTTTCATACTTAGTGAAGTAATTCTGGTCATTACAGACTTACTTCATCAATCATCTTGAGAAATATTTCCTTTTTTATGGCAATGTTGACATGGACTAATTAATGACAGACATACACTCTTTCCTTATACCATAGAAGCCAAATTAATACTTATAATTTTCATACAAAAATAACATTAAGGAGAAAAGAAGACTCTGTCTGACCCTTTGATTTCCACGTGGCAGCAGGTGCTTTCGGAGATGTCAGCTATACACTGAATATGCTCAAATTGAACCAGGACTCCTGTGCTGATCTTCAACCTTAAAAAATTTTCCTCATAAGGAAACAGATAAAGGAATCAATAGAAATTTACGTCTGATGTCAGGATAATAAAAAACAGTGGGTTTTAAACAAAACCTTAAACTCATACAGTATACATATATATCCCCCTCCACTTATTCTGACTTTTATTTGTAAGCCTGACCAGTATAAGCATTTGAAAATTTAGCAGCCACTGTATGTATCACCTTAAAGATGACAAATTGCTTTAGCCTATTTTGTAAAATGTTGCATAACTCACTCACATAATGTAATTTCTAAATTGGAGTGAACTAACTTAGACAATGCTTTAAAAATAACAACTCTATAAATTTTTCAAAGATAATTACCAGATTTTGTTATAAAATATGGTTTTAAATGTAAGCGGTAATATGCTACATATTGTGGAAAAAAGTACTTACATAATGAAATCGAAAACTACTGATGTGATACAAATAAACTATTGAAGTTAACATGGAAATGTGAAAGATAAGGTTAGTGACTCAGTCTTCCCTAGGTCTGTTATTGTTACTTTGAGGTCCATTCAACAATTAAGAAATACACATCTTTTGGGTGCAGTTATAGCAAACCCTTGAACAAGATGGGTTTGAATTGCACAGATCCTCTTATTTGCAGGTTTTTTTCAATAAACATATTGGAATAAATTTGGTTAGGTATGTCATGAATGTATGACATACTTAACCAAACAGTAAGCTATTAGTAGGCTATTAGTAGTTAAATAGTTAACAACTAAAGTAATGCCCAGAGCCACATCCACCCAGCCCCTCACCCCCATGGAAGTCCAAGCACACTACAGCAGAGCCACAACCCAGAGAAATCACAGAATGTACTTATGTACTTAAATATTGTTATATGCAGATTTTCAAATGTGAACAGCAGTGGGGGGTGGGGGATTCGGTCAACACACCTAACCTTCCTCATTCTTCAAGGGTCAACTGTGTGTTTTTCCCATCTGTGCAAGGCACTATCAATTTAAAAAGGAAGCGTGATATTGTGAAATATATATTTTGTCTTTTTCCCATTTCCTGGCATACAGCTCCTAAAATCCTTGGAATCTCAGGAGTGATAAGAGTGTCTTTTGTATGCTGATGAGATGACTAGTGGCCCTCCCTCCCCATAGCTTCAAGATGGGGCTGGTCGCCAGAAAGACCAAAGCATGATTAGAGAGTTGGGACATGCAACACCATCTCCAATCTACAGGGCTAACAGTTAAGTTGATCACCAAAGGCCAATGATATAATCAATAATGTCTATGTAATGAAGCCTCCATAAAAAGCCAAAAAGACAGGTTTGGGGAGCTTCTGGGTAGCTGAATACGTGGAAGTTCCTGGAGGATGACATACCCAGAGAGGGCGTGAAGGCTTTGTGCTCCTCATACCTTGCCCTGTGCATCTCTTCTGTCTGACTGCTCATCTGTATCCTTCATAACATCCTTTGTAATAAATACGTAAATACAAGTAAAGTGTTTCCTGAATTCTGTGAGACACCCTAGCAAATTAATCAAACCGGAGAGGATTTGAGGAACCCCAATTTATTGCCAGTCCTCAGAAGCACAGACCACAACCTGGGTATTTCTATTGACATCTAAAAGTGAGAGACGGTCTTGTGGGACTGAGCCCTCAACATGTGGGATCTGAAGCCAATTCCATGTAGACAATGTCAGAATTGTGATGAATTACAGGATACCCAGCCGATGTCTGCTGCAGAATTGCTTGGTGTGTGGGAAAAAAGCTCCCACATATCTGGTGTCAGAAGTGAAGTGTGGTGTGTGGGTAGAGAGAAAAAAACGCTTTGATTTTTCCTATATCTGTAATAGGCAGTTGGTATCTCATAGTATATACAATATGATTGGACAAAAACAACTAAATACAGAAAACTGATCATGATTAATTGCAAAATTATGGGGCAAAAAAATAATTATACAAGTTCTACAAGATAGCAGAACAAAGAGATCAACAACAATCAGAAAGGAGGAAGGCTTCACAATATAGGTAGAATTTAGACAGGGAACACAGAACTAGAATAAGAATGTTGCCATTGGAGGCAGTCAGAACACCTTTCTGACTCAAGAAATTGGAAGTGGATTTGAGGCAAATCCTAGAGGGATGGAAAGTAATGAAGCAAGGGCTAGAGTCAAAGCAGTAGAAAAGAAAAAGAAAACTACAGACTGATATCCCTAATGAACACAGACAGAAGATCCTCAGTAAAATACTAGCAAACAGAATCCAGCAACACATTAAAAAGATCAGACAATGGGATTTATCCCAGGGATGCAAGGATGGTTCAACATATGCAAATCTATAAACATGATACACTACATCAACAGAGTAAAGTAAAACCATATGATCATTTCAATAGATGCAGAAAAAGCATTTGATAAAATCCAACACTTGTTCATGATAATCTTTTATTCAAATATCTTTTATTCCTTTTCCAAATGAACAATGGGTTCATGCCTACAGAAATATGAGAATCATTAAATCAAAGTTAAAAATATATATAAGGTTTGTTTAACACTTTAAAACCGCAATCGCTGCCGTCTCAATTTTGAGTCAGACATATAATTTATGCTTGCTGGTAGTAATAAGTTTAAGGTTAATATGAGGACAAGAATAAAAAGAAACACAATGGTGAAAAACGTCAAGAACAGTGAGTCACGGACTAATCAACCACAATGGATATAATCACCAGAAAGAATTGGTTGATGACTGAGTTTTATTTAAACTTGTAGATTATTAATTTTATGAGAACTGATGTAATTTTAAGAAAAGTTTCCGTTTAACTATTGGTTTAATAATTTTAAAGGTTTATGTAGTTAAAATGCCCACATTAACCCCCCCTATGAGGGCAAGAAAAAAAGAAACAAAATGGTAAAAAACATCAAGAACAACGAGTCACGGACTAATCAACCACAACAAATATAATCGCCAGAAAGAATTGGCTGACCACCGAGTTTTATTTAACTTTGTAGATTATTAAGTTTAACTATTGGCTTAACAATTTTAAAGGTTTATGTAGTTAAAATGCCCACATTAACCCCCCCGTGTTGTATAACAAATAAAAATGCTGTTTTCAGTCTGAAGGCTGCTTCAGCTGCTTTAGCTGCTCTGGCTGCAACAGCGCTGACAGCCCGCAGGCTGAGAACGTGCTTCAGAGGAACCAAGGTCTCTGCCTGTGTTTGTTATTTTCTCCGTCTCCTCATCCCTTTTTCAAGGACCCCCAACTCGACTGGAGCTGGTCTCCAGCAAATATTCTCATTTTGGAGATAGTTAAAACTTACTTTCAATAAAACCACTTGATTTACATTTCTTTTTTTTTTTCCTTGTCATTTTTGTTTTGTTTTTGTTTTTTCTTTCTTTCTCTTCTTTTTGTTTGTTTGTTTTGTTCTGCTCTTGGTGGCTGGCCCATGTGGGGATCTGAATCATTGACCTTGGTGTTATCAATACCTCTCTCTAACCCTCTGGGCTAACTGGCCAGCCCTTGATTTATATTTCTGAAAACATAATAGGAACTGTAATCATGTTCCCAAATATACCTTTCATTATGGGTAACATATTCCCTGAAAACGTTAAATGATCTAACACCAAGCAATGCTACATGAGAAACTGGAAGAAAATTAGAATTTAATTACTGAAACTAATTTCTATTTAACTTGTACAATCTGTAAAATGTATTTTACAGGATCACTGACTCTTCTTCTAAACATCTGTATTTCCTGTAGAAAAAACTATCTTCAAGATGTTACATAATGACTATCATTGAGCCTGTTCTCAAATGCATTACTTCCATTTCTGATTAGGGAGATAACTCCCGTTAGTTCTAAATAAGTTTAAATAAGTTTCACCGAGGAAACATGCAGAGTGAGAAAGACAAAATTTCACTAAGAATGATTTATAATGGATAAATGTGTATGCTCACTTAACTTTTTCTTAATTTTCAATGAAATGGCAATAGATTTTAACATAATTGTTTTCCTATGCCTACTAGAAAGTTCTTCATAAGTGGCCAGGGATTACTCCCAAAGAGCAAAGGATGAAAACTAAAATCCAGTCGACCTAATAAACCAAAGCAAAAACATCAAAACAGGAATCAATTGCTTTGGGAAGGAGGCAAAGGCATTTCAGCCTTTCTTTTTCCTCCAGAAAAGACTACAACTGTACAGTCCAATATGGTAGCCACACAAGTAGTCACATCTATTTAAATCATTAAAAATTAAATCATTTTCAAAACAAGTTCCTTAGGTGTACTAGCCATATTTCAAGTACTGAGTTGTCACAGGTAGCTAGTGGCTACCATATGGGACAGTGCAGATATAAAACACTTCCATCATTGTAGAAAGTGCTATTGGAGGGAAGGTCCACTAATTATTGGCTTACCGATCAGAGGTGCATTGGCAACAAAACACACAGGCAAGGAGCTAGACAAAATCTATCTCGACAGCTGCATGCTGGATTGGCCAAAAAATTCCACACCCAAACACCATTGTGGTCATGAAATTCAGTTAATAAGAAAAGGGCAATAGTTTCAGAGATATATAATGATAAATTGAGGCTAGATTCTACATTAATGACAGAATCTTAATGGCAAAGATGCATCTATATTTTTTTCTTAATAATCTAAAATTTATATTTTCATAATATGTTATAACGATGTACATGTAACAAATGTTTGCTGCCTTGTTATCCATTTTAAGTAGTTCCTAGAATAAAATCACTTCTATGTCAAGATTTTCCATTCAATGGTATTATTTTTTATTTCCTTATCAAAAAATCATGAACACAGGAGCTCCTTTGGGTGACTAACCAAAATAGGTTAAGAGAAACAATATAATTGATAAGAAAGATGGAATTTTAGGAAGTTTTACTCTTTCTCACTTAGAAAATCTTCAACTAAAGGGTGCCAGGCATTGACTATCTCATAGCCTTTTCTTTACTGGTTCCACTTTATAACAGTTGCCCCACACCACAGGCTTTCCAAATAAGACAGGAAGATCAAAGTTCAGACTTAACGTTCTCATTTGGCTTAGAAAAGAGTGGCGAATCATCATGGCATTTTAGAAGGAGACTACTGAAGTTTTACATATACAGTATGTATGTGTAGCTCCTGATTCAGACTGAACTGTGATTTCTCCAAGTAACCATTACACGCGATGCTAGGATTTCCAGAGTTTCTTTACCGATGAGTTCTCAACCTACAGCCACTTTGTATCTTTTCTTTTCTTTTCTTTTTTTTTTTCTATTCAGTACTCTCACTTTTGTTTCCATACTCAAGAATCTGTTAAAATGTAAGTCACAGGACAGACAAAATGGACTCACTGTGGTTAAAAGAGACTTTCAGATTGTTACAGAACTAACCGGCCACAAGGGGAGAAAGAGGCAGACATGTATTTCTCAGTCTGCAAGTATGTATCTCACTAATTGTTATGAAGTGTTATTTTCTGTAACTAAGCAAAGGGAACTCTCAAAAGATACGGCCAAATCAGCTCTGGCTGGGAATTCTACACTGACTTTCAGCAAGTCCACCGGGCACCAGCTGCTGACCCCTCCTTTGTTTTGAGGACCCACTATGTCTCCAATTAGGCAGAGATGGACTCAAGGTCATTCTTCTCCCACTTCTCTGATAAGAGGCTACGTCAACACCAGCCACAGTCAGCCTATGGAGCCTGTGCAGTGACACACCTTTACTATAAATATTCATAGCATTCCTCTAAGCTCACTGAATACGCACATGAACCTCATACTGGAAGGCACAGATACTGGCCTTCCTCCTTTGCTCTCCAGAATACTGGTCTCTAATCCAGCCGGGGCCTGTGTTCCCCAATCTGCAGGTTGTCCCTTTTTTTCTTTCTTTTTCTTTTTTTGGAAAATAAAGTCACTCTCTTCTCTTTACCAGATCCTGTGGTCCTCTTTTGTTAACAAACCCTTCATTTATTTTCACTTTTTTTACTTTCCCTTACCTACCTGCACTTCAGACCTGCTAATAACACATAGAGGCATTTCTGTATACAGTACAGAATGACGGAAAGACCTAGCTCCGATATGGACTCTGCCACTTGCTGGTGCTGTAATCTAGAGCAAATCTCTAATCCCTCAGAGACTCCACTTCCTTCTAGGCAAAATACAGATGCAAATAATGTGACCTTGTGATATAATAAAATAAATAAATAAATATATTTGGTTTTTGGCCCAGTTCCTGGTACAGAGTTCCTTAAAGGGCCGGCCTGTGGCTCACTTGGGAGAGTGTGGTGCTGATAACACCAAGGCCACGGATTCAGATCCCTACACAGGGATGGCCGGTTAGCTCACTTGGGAGAGCACGATGCTGACAACACCAAGTCAAGGGTTAAGATCCCCTTACCAGTCATCTTTTAAAAAAAAGAAAACCCCCTGGAATCTCCCACGTGATGAGTGACTTTTTGCAGCTGGCAGGTAGGAAGAGTGAGCTAATAAAATGATTGAGGGTTGGGGACTACTAGATAGCATCAGGATGGGGGCTGGTCACCAGAAAGAACAAGACATGATTAGAGAGATGGAACTTTCAGCCCCACCCCCTGACCTTTGGGAGGGGAGTTGGGCTGGACATTGCCTTAATCACCAATGACCAATGATTTAATGGAACCTCCATAAAAGCCCTAAACTATAGGGTTCAGAGACTTCTGGGTTGGTGAACGCATTAAGGTGCTGGGAGGGTGGTGCAACTGGAGAGGGCAAGGACTCACACTGCCATTCCGCCACCCCATAACTTGCCACTGCATCTCTTCCATTTGGCTGTCCCTGAGTCATATCTGTAAGAGGTAAAAACACACCTCTAAACACAACACTTCTGACACCAGATGTGTGAGGGTGCTCCAGTGGACACCAGGCTGGTGTCCTCTAATTCAATTCAATTCTAACACTGTCTACCTGGAGACAGCATCAGATCCCCCAGGTTAAGGGCTCAGTCCCACAAGCCTGCCCCCATTCAGACACCACCTGCAACCTGGAGGTTGTCATTGTCACCTATACTTCTTACTGACCAGCTATAAATCAGGAGTTTCCACCACCCCCTCCTCAGGTTCAATTAATTTGCTAAAGTGGCTCATAGAACTCAGCTCTATGGGAACAGAGGCTTCTGTACTCTAGATCTTTCTAGATCTTACCGTATGTACCTCTTTATCTGGCTGCTCATCTGTACCCTTTACTAGTAACATAAGTAAAGTGTTTCTCTGAGTTCTGTGAGCTGTTCTAGCAAATTAATCAAACCCGAGGAGGGGGTCATGGGAGCCCTGATTTACAGCTGTTCAGTCAGACATATAGGTGACAACCTACGACTTGCTTGTGACTGACATCGAAGTTGGGGCAGTCTGAGCCCTCAACCTGTGGGATCTGGTGCTATTTCCAGGTAGGTAGTATCAGAATTGAATTGAAATGGCTTGGAGTGTGCCGAAGTACCCCCACACATCTGATGTCAGAAGTTTTTCCCCTTTATACTAAACCACTAATAATCATACTAAGTAAAGTTTTTTTCTTGAGTTCTGTGAGTCATTCTAGTAAATTAGAGAATTCAAAAAGGTGGTCGAGGGAACGCCTGAGCTACAGCCAGTGGGTCAGAAGTACAGGAGGCCCAGGACTTGTGATTGGCATCTGAAGTGGGGGGCAGTCTTGTGGGATCAAACCCCTAACCTGTGGGGACTGATGCTAACTTTGGGTAGTTAATGTCACAACTGAATTGAACTGTTGAATACCCAAGAGGTGTCCAGAGAGTTGGGGAATTGGTTGTTGGTATGGAAAAAAACCTTGATTTTGTGTCAGAAGGTTGTGAGTAGAAAGAGTCCCTAGTGAATAATAATAACACAATTTGGGAGGATTAGATGACATAAGGTAGGCCATAAACTCTGAACATTTTCGTTTTGTGTTTTGCTTTTGGCAGCTGGCCAGCATGAGGATCCGAGCCCTTCACCTACTGTTACAAGGTTGCTCTCTAACCAACTGAGCTAACCAGCCAGTAAACATTGTGGGGTTTTGTTCTGTTTTGTTTTGGTGGCTGGCCAGGACGGCACTTTAAAAGTGTTAGTGGCTCTCTTTGAATATTTTATTGGGTTGAAATGTTTGCCGATTCCTCATCTGTTGTACTCTTCCCAGCAGTCACTGTATTGTGAAAAGATGAGTATCTTTTCCCCAGTTACTACATTCCGGCATTTAACCTCTCCAACGTCTGGACATCCCTCCTTCTAGGTCACTTACAGGCTTGGCTTAGAACACATTTTCACATGGTCCATTTTTGCTGAAAATTAAAATGTTCATGGTGGACAGCTTTTTTTATAACAATTTTCTCATATACTTGAAGTATTTATTGTCATTCACATGCTTTTTTTTTCCTTTTACAATCTAAGTTAGTGTAATTCTTTAACCTTCCCTTATAAATTCTATTTAAAGACACTTTACATTTTTCTCTTCTGAATTTTAGAGAGATTTTCTTTCCATCTATAATTGAAGTCCTCTGATATCTGTATTGCACATAGATTCCTTGGATGAAGGCAAAAGAAAATGCAACATATGATAGTCATTCATACATTTTATTGCAAGGAATTGGAATGTGTTGTAACAGAAGCTTGCCCCTAATCATGGAGACAGTGGACTACACTTGGCAAATAAATTAAGTGAATATTAAACTTTTCCTACAAGAAAACCTAACTTAGTATTCAATTGAAATTCTGCATTTATTCCTTTTTATAGACCTCACTTTGGTTCAGAAAGGATTTAGAGACACTTACTCTGTAATACAGTCCTACGAAATTCTAGATCCTTAAGCTTTCATATAGGAATTCCTGTACTGTCAAATATTTTAACCTGACATTTTAAGTTTAGTTGCTTTATGACACTTTTTAATTTATAAAGAACTCTCTGTGGTGGATACTTGTTAAGTACCAATGAGATTTTTAAACTATGTAGAATAACTTCTGAAATTATACAGATATGAGATAAACCTCCCTAATAAGTGGAAAAGTTATAAGTAATCCTGTCTGATGACCAAATGAGGTCATCATCTCAACTCTAAGAGTCTTCAGGTAAATTCTATATCCTTACTATTTTTAAAAGAATCTCATACTCTTAAAAAAAAAAGTGTTCAGTGAAGAAAAATATACAAACTTCTGAAAGAAGGTTCTAGATGGCTGGCAATGGTAGGAAAATATGAGGTCATCATCTCAACTCTAAGAGTCTTCAGGTAAATTCTATATCCTTACTATTTTTAAAAGAATCTCATACTCTTAAAAAAAAAAGTGTTCCGTGAAGAAAAATATACAAACTTCTGAAAGAAGGTTCTAGATGGCTGGCAATGGTAGGAAAATTAATTTTATATTAGTCAGTCTTCTCAAAGGTAAACTTTTCTGCTAGTAAAGATCTATTAATTAAAGTAAGTTCTGCCCCCATTGTAGGTGATTTAAGAGTGTGCAACAAAATATTCTTTGGGGGAGGCAGGGCACGTTTGCACAAAGGTGGAAGCCCATCTTACCCATCGGAGTTTTCTTTGAAATACATCAACTGCCCCATGATGAAGAAAATGTAATACGTGAAGCCTAAAGTTAATAAGTGATGCCATCATGGACACACTGTATATGATCTTATGTTTATACCAAGTGGTAGTTTCTCTTAATGTTAATATAATATATTTAAATAAGTTTTTAGTTATTTTAAAAAGCAGTGATTTTATGGTATGAGCTGATATCATTTCTCAATTATTTAAACATGAAAAGAAATTCTGCCACTCAGCATGTAGTGATGAAATCATTATTATGTCTTTATACCTAACTGAACTATAGTTGCCTACAAATAAATCTTAGCAGGAATTATCTTCTCCAAGACAAACTTTTTAAAACTAAACTTTTTAATCCTTACTTTATATTCTATAATTTCATTTACATAAATCAGATAAGAGATGCTTCTTCTGATAAATTTAGGTTTGACCTAAAAACCATTTTTATCTTAAGTCCTGTTGTTTTTCTTTTTGAGAGGCATATTCATTAACTTATTTTCTTAGTTATTTCTTATTTTAAAACTATCTTTTCTTAATTATTTTAAATAGGAAAATGATAAAGCACATTCACAGAATATCTAGAAAAAAAAAGAAAACATATTACCCATACATAATTCAATCACCCAACAACTAATGTGAGCATTTAAAAGAATGTAAATACTATTTACATAAAGTTTTAAAATAATCCATTCCTATGAAATAATTTTTTCAGGTATAGAAAAGCATAAGTAAAAAAGCCACTTATAGTTCCACTGCCACCAAACAGTCCTAGTCACATTTCTGTGTATACCCATCTATTGGGGGGAGGGGTTCCTAGCGTAGCAGTGGTGGCTACTGTTTGTTTGTTTGTCTGCATAGCTGGACTTCTGAGTTTTGTGGCAAACCCCGCTTGAGGGAATCCCTTTCCTGAGGAATTTCCTGTGTCTAATTATACCATGGTCCTTATAGTGAAGAATTCTCATAATGAACTAAGTATATCGACTCATTCACATGCTCACATGCTTATTCAAACTTTCTGGTGTTAGTTACCTCTCAAGGCTTTTCTGACAAATTGGCAATGAAGCTGATAACAGCCACCGAGAGAAATTCACCAGTCCTTTATACCATGGCCTCTCCAATTTTGATTTCCTTTTTTCTTCTTTTTTTAAAAAAATCTACTTCAGACAGTTAATTCGCATTTCTAATAAATCATTTTAAGAAAGCTATGTGTTTGGTATTTTTCCTGGACCCTTGAACATTTCAGAATGTCCTTTTGATGGCTTTTCGTAGGAAAGACCACTTAACTGGATCTGAAATTCTTGGATTCCAGTATTTTCTTCTAAACCTACATGTATCTGTGCCACTAATGTGCCTGTTAGGGCTCTCAACTGCTAACAACAAAAACCAGGGCTGGCTAACTTAAGCAGAAAAGAAATTCATTGGAAGCATATTTTTTGAAGTACAGAATGAGAAGGAGACTGGATATCAGAGAGAAACCAAGAGAGGCTGGGCAGCCGAGAACACAACCAGTGTTGCTCGGTGAGAACGAAGATGAAGCGCCAGTGGGACATTAGCATCTGCTGCTGCTGGACTCAAAATTCCATGATGCTGCCAACATTGGAGCCTTTTAAGTATCTCTGGTCTTGGCAAGAGTCAAAGTCCCACGGGGAGCATATGAGTGACTGGCTGTAGCATATGTGACTTGCTAGGGGATAGGGAAAGGGAATTATCTGATCTTGTTTGTTTTCTGCTTCCCACCAAGTTAATGAATAATTCCTCCCCAAATTAGGGAAAGTGCTCAGACCCTAAGAGCCAAAATATGACAACTATCCACTGCAATCATCTTCTAACCCTTAGTATATGTGATAAGCCTGACACCAGTCATTTTGTTCCTCTGTTTACAACATACTGGTTTACTCTGTATGCTTGTTGGGGGGCTGGGGGGTTCTTCATACCAGTAATTTGAAACTTCAGTGAGAATGTGTCTAGATGAAGTGCATCCTTCAATGACCTTTCTTGATCTGCTGACAGAGGACAATATTTTTTTCTCTCTAGAACAGTTTTCTTCAATTGTATCTCTGACTATTTCTTTAGCTTAGGTTGTCTTTGCCTCTTAAACACCTATACATCTTAAATTGGAGTTCCATTTTCTGTTTTTAATTTTCACTTTAAAAAAATCATATTATTACGGGCCGGCCCGGTGGTGCACTGCTACAGTGGCCACTTGAGAGCGCGGCGGCGCTCCCGCCGAGGGGTTGGATCCCACATACAGACCGGTTCCCGCTCACTGGCTGAGCGAGGTGCGGGAGCAACACCGAGGGTTGCGATCCCGTTGCCGGACACGAAAAAAAAAAAAATCATATTATTCAACTGTTAGTTCTCTTCCTTGGCATTCTAAGGGTCTTCTCAGGTTTATGTATCACATTCCTAATTTTATTTTTTTATTTTTAGTTGTACATGTTTATATCCCACTGCCTAGCTTTTACATTGACCTCGGTAGTGTGCACCAATCAATGCTATAAAATTAATTTTACTCTTCTTTCAGCAAAGCTATGAATAATTGGATAGGAAACAAGTGACAAAAAATTTGTACATTAGAGTGTGCTGTTTCAATACATGCATATATTGTATAATGACTCCCTCTAGGTAGTTAGCTTATCCATCATCTAAAATTTATAATTTCTTAGTAGTGAATGTTCAAAATCTTCTTTTCTAGCTATTTTTATTTATTTTTTAATTTTAATTTATTTTGTCAATATACAATGTGGTTGATTATTGTGGCCCATTACCAAAACCTCCCTCCCTCCTTCCTCTCCCCACTTCCAAAAATGTCCTTTCCGTTCACTTGTCGTATCAAGTTCAAGGAATTGTGATTGTTGTGTCTTCTTCCCTCACCCCCCCCCCAGGTTGTTTGTGTATTTATTTATTTATCTTTAGCTCCCACAAATAAGTGAGAACATGTGGTATTTCTTTTTCTGTGCCTGACTCATTTCATTTAATATAATTCTCTCTAGGTCCATCCATGTTGTTGCAAATGGCAGTATTTCATTCTTTTTTACAGCACAGTAGTATTCCATTGTGTAGATATACCACATTTTCCATATCCACTCATCTGATGATGGACATTTGGGTTGGTTCCAACTCTTGGCTATTGTAAAGAGTGCTGCAATGAACATTGGGGAACAGGTATACCTTTG
>NW_007727128.1:431460-433884 GCF_000696425.1 Galeopterus variegatus | reverse complement strand
TTCCATTTGCTTGTTGTAACAACTTCAAAAAATTTTAGTTTTTATATCTTCTTCCCCCCGCCGTTTTTTTTTTTTTGTGTGTGTGTGTGTGGGGGAGTATTATTTTGTTTGTTTTTTAGCTCCCTCCGATGAGTGAGAACATGTGGTATTTCTTTTTCTCTGCCTGACTCGTTTCACTTAATATTATTCTTTCAAGGTCCATTCCTGTTGTTGCAAATGGCAGTATTTCATTCGTTTTTATAGCTGAGTAGTATTCCATTGTGTAGATATACCACATTTTCCGTATCCACTCATCTGATGATGGACATTTGGGTTGGTTCCAACTCTTGGCTATTGTAAAGAGTGCTGCAATGAACATTGGGGAACAGGTATACCTTCGACTTGATGATTTCCATTCCTTTGGGTATATTCCCAGCAGTGGGATAGCTGGGTCATATGGTAGATCTATCTGCAATTGTTTGGGGAACCTCCATGCCATTTTCCATAGAGGCTGCACCATTTTGCAGTCCCACCAACAGTGTATGAGAGTTCCTTTTTCTCCGCCACCTCGCCAGCATTTATCGTTCAGAGTCTTTTGGATTTTCTAGCTATTTTTAAATATACAATACACTATTATTAACTGCAGTCACCCTAGAACACCAGAACTTATTCCTCCTATCTAGCCGTAACTTTGTACCAACAGACCAATCTCTTCCCTCCCTCCTCCCCGCTCTTCTCCTCAGCCTCTGGTCACCCCATTCTATTCTCTACTTCTATGAGAACCACTTTTTATAGATTCCACATATGAGTGAGATCATGAAGCATTTGGGGGTTTTTCTTGTTTTTTTTTTGTTTGTGCTCACCTTACTTTACTTAACATAATGGTCTATATATTTTTGCACTATAATGTCACATCATTAAAATCAAATCCTTTCTTATTTCTTCCTTCACACTTGCCATTATTTTTTCATCTTAGCCATTTCTTGCTTTATGCTGTGGTTTGAATGTCTCCCCCAGAATTCACATGTTGGAAACTTAATCTCCAATTCAACAGTGCTGGGAGGTGGGACCTAATGAGAAGTACTTAGGTCATGAGGGCTCTACCCTCATGAATACATTAATGCCAGTATAAAAAGGAATCTCAGGATTGGGTTTGCTTTCTTGCTCTCTTCGCCCTTCTGCCTCCTACCCTGTGATGATACAGCAAGAAGAACCCTGCCAGTTGCTGGAGCCTTGATCTTCGACTTCCCAGTCTCTAGAACTGTGAGCCAAAACATTTCTGTTCATTATGAATTACCCAGTCTCAGATATTTTGTTATAGGAGCAGAACACAAATTAAGACACATTATAAATTTACACCCCCATTTAAAAGAAGCTAAGTCTTTTTGAAAGATATTGGTGATACCAAATTTTTTTTCCCCAGTCTCTAGAATAAACTACTTTCAAAGTGTCCACTTCTTCTAAGTCTTCCCTCAGTCACCTTGTTTTGTTTCTCAGTATTTTCATTAGGTCCTGTGCTTTGCTATTTTTTTTTCTTGTTTTATTTGTTTTGACAGTTTTCTGTTTATTCTTCAAATGAGGTGACATCTATTCGGACATAGTGTCTTTTGATAAAGTGTTTGGATGGACCTGGCTTCATTCTCTGTCTACTTCTGTTCTAGTTGAACCCCCTTTTCAGCTTTACAGCTGGGTGAGTCTGATGTGCATGGCTGCTTGCCTGATTCTCACCTATGGAGCTGTTCTGGCTGAGATATGATGCTCCCCTCTGGTACCATCTGTCTCTAAAACTATAACTGACACTCATCAATGTTTCTCTTGCTTTCAAATATTTTAATTGGTGGTAAATATATATTCCAGGTTACATATATCCCAGGTTACAATTTTTTCTACCTGGGACTAGGTTGCCTGTCCATTTTCTATCCTGCTATTTTCCTAATTAGATAGTTAGAGCTATTAATAGGTATGAGGAAACAGCATTGTGGCTTCCTCAAAAAGTAACATTTTCTTTTTAGAGCAAACTATGAAACAGAGGGACTACTTTCATGTGAACAGAAAAATGATGGACCACTGTTGAGACTTTCATTCTATTGATCTTAAAATATAAATAAATATCATATATACATACTTATATTGTATAGACATATTTACATAAATAAAAATCTTTATATAGAATATGTATGTAACTCCTCCAAGAATTTTTGCTGCTGTTAATTGCCACCTGATTTTAGTATTATTCAGTTTTGTCTTTTTTGTAGTCTTTATATTTTACTGGTAGGTGAGTAGAGATTACAATACTAGAACATATGCTATTTTACACCAGAAAATTCTTGCTAATTATATTTTATACAACTAAAAAAAATTGTAAAATCTGGATTTTTCACTCTTAAAGTATTTTTTTTTCCTTTTTGTCTTTTTTCGTGACCGGCAACGGATCGCAACCCTCAG
>NW_007727128.1:428741-431045 GCF_000696425.1 Galeopterus variegatus | reverse complement strand
AACCCTCGGCGGGAGCGCCGCCGCACTCCCAAGCGGTGCACTGTAGCAGTGCGCCACCGGGCTGGCCCTCTCTTAAAGTATTTTAACTAGAAATAGTTCCCAAACAGACCTGTGGAGGAACAGCAGTATAAATGAGGGTATCGATTAAGCTACTGACTCCCCTGAATGAAAGAAACTATTCCTAAAGAGTGTATTCAATCCAATATATTATTTTACCTTTTAAATTTTCTAGAACTATTTTAATTCCTGCTTCTTAAAACATTTAACTGTACAAAAATGAAATGGATTTGCAATTTAAGATTTAACGTCAATAGTTTACAAGCACCTCATATTATTGTGAACGATACCTCTAAGTACAGCAGTTTGCTTCATCATATATCATAGCTTTTCAATGGTGCATTCAACCATAAAATAATACATTCAGATAGCTACAGTTAGCTACAGTTTCTTATTTTTTAATTCAACAGTGTCATCAATTATGGAGTATATTTTTGTTAGATTTTTAAAACATCCTTTTTGATCAAAATTGACCCCTCAAACTCAAAGCCAACTAGACAGGTCATAAAAGAATGCCTCTAAACAGGCCTTTACCCTAGCAATCATACAGACTAGCCAGTGATCCTGTAATGCTATATGTTTTGTGCATTTATGTTTTGAGTATCGTATAACATCTTACTTCAGCACTTATTTAAATCATTGGATAATAATGGCTTTATCTTATCATCTGGAAGAGAGTCAAGGGCTTCCCTTAAAGGTATACATTTCTAGATCACAGGGGTCATTCTGTAGAATAGATTCAAATGCTATTTTCAGAAATTGTCCATGGAGCCACATGAGAAGTTAGTTAAAAATGCATATTCCCAGGCCCCACACAAATCCTATGGAAACAGAATCTGAACATGGGGTTGGAAATCTGCTTTTTAAAAAATGAATTGCTGGGCCGGCCCGGTGGCGCACTGGAGAGTGTACCGCCTGGGAGCACAGCGGCGCTCCCGCCGAGGGTTCGGATCCCATGTGGAGACCGGTTCCCACTCACTGGTTGAGCGCGGTGCGGGCACAACACCGAGGGTTGCGATCCCGTTACCGGTCCCCGGTGCGGGCGCGACACTGAGGGCTGCGATCCAGTTACCGGTCAGTAAAAAAGATAAAAAGGAAAAAAAAAAAATGAATTGCTTGGGTAATTCCTTTACCCATGAAAGTTTGAGAATCGGTGTTCTAATATTAATGGACTAAAAAGTTAACAGAGAAACAAGGAAGGCCCTGATTTGATTTTTACAATCCCATTCATTCTAGATAAGAAAGTTCTTTACTTTCAAGTTAAGAACTGAGATCAAATTTCAGAAGTCCAGTATAATGTATTTTGTCTGAAGATATCAATTTAGTAAAATGTTTCTAGAGTTCTAGTAACCCATGTTGCTACTTGAATTGACTCAAATTATCCAGGCAGTTTACCATGTAGAAATGCAGTGAACCACTTACAAAAGCAAAAAATAAATAAATAAATAAAAAATAAAAACCTAGAGGTTTCATCAGCTAACAAAAGACACACATTCAGATTGCAGAATATATCTCAACTTCCAGGGAGAAAATTACAATCATATGTCAACCTTTTTGTTAATTCTCATGGTAGTTTCACTTTTCTGTCATTAATTACATTCTAAGAGTCGGTCTTGAAACTCGGTGGTCATTCTCTTAGATTATCATTCTAAAAAATATCTGAGTGTTACTTCAGTCATGTTATAAAGCTGTTTCTAATACCATAACCAAATCACCAGACCCAGTTCTGATGTAATCAGTCTCCCACATCAAGCATTTAAAATGAAATATTCTGCTGAGGCAGCAACCAAAGCTTTCAGCTTAACAGTGAAAAACTGCCAAGAGTAATTCACTCATTACATTAACACTCCCAGCTGACCTATAGATATTTAGAAACCAAATATGATTCTACCAAAAGAGAAATTTTGGAGCAGTTTCTGACCTTCATTTGATGGTCCTGAATAATATATATATTTAGTAGCCATTAAACTTCATTGCTAATACACTTGTTTTCAGCTAACTGAACATTTAGTCTATGTAGACATAATTCAAGATTGGCTTACCTGGGCCGGCCCGGTGGTGCACTGCTACAGTGCGCCACTTAGGAGCGCGGCGACGCTCCCACCGAGGGTTCGGATCCCACATACAGACCGGTTCCCGCTCACTGGCTGAGCGAGGTGTGGGCGCAACACCGAGGGTTGCAACCCCGTTGCCGGTCCCGGTCCGGTACGGGCGTGACACTGAGGGTTGCGATCCGTTGCCGGACAC
>NW_007727128.1:393228-428300 GCF_000696425.1 Galeopterus variegatus | reverse complement strand
AGAAAAAAAAAAAAAAAAAAAGATTGGCTTACCTTTAATTTATTGCCAATAAGTACTTGTGTGTGTGTGTGTGTGTGTATAAGACAAATAAGATAAACAAGTCTGCTTAAGTTTCAATAAAATTTCACCAAGATGAGAAGAATCTTAAATCTTTACCTTAAAAAATTAGTAAAAAATTATTATTAAATTTAATTTAAAAAGAAGTCAATTAGTTATATATGCAATAATATAGTACTTAAATTGAGAAGGAATTTTTCGAACCAACTATTAATCAATTAGATTTTTTTTTTAAATCCACATGATAGATTAGAGAATTTAAAACTATTAAATCACCCAGAGATAATTTTCATATCTCTTAACACAGACATCTTAACTAGTAGTTAGTTGACAGACATCATAACTAGTTATTTGTGATCATATTAAAACCTATTTGTTAGTGATGTTTTAGTTTCCAGTCTAGTCAGTTTTAGATCACTGAGGATGCCCAAGCATTCTATCATGACAAACTGTAATTGTTTGTCATTGTAATTGTAATCATTCTCAGATAACCAACTTGGGAGAACAGAGATGGAAGAAGGAAGACAGAATGGTAATTCAGAAGTTACCAGAAGCACAGTACCTTGTACTGTGAGGAAAACTGCAGCAGCTGATGATCCGCCTTCGCTGGAAACCATGCAATGATAGTCTCCAGCATCGCTGAATCTCACACTCCTTAGTTCCAACGAGAGGTTAGCCAACGTCCTAATTCTTGCTGGCTCTGCCAGTCTGACGTCTCTGCCATTCCTCTGCCAGGTTAGATTGTAATCCACTGCACTGATGACGAGACACGTCAAAACTGCTCTCTCTCCAGGAGTGACTGTTACATTATTAGGCACTTGAATGACTGGAGGGGGCTCTGTGTGAAATCAAAAAGATTCAAATCAAGGGACCTAAAAGCCATTTTGTTTTTACAGATGTAAGGTTTAAAAACTGAATGAGTATGTATTGAATATCTGCAAGAAAGATGCAATACAACAGAACTTCTTGATTAATGTGTTTGTCTTTGAGCCTCCCCGAATTATTACCTCGTTAAACTATATTTTAAAAAGTTGTGCACAATTACAGACCCAAATCTACTCAACTATCTCTAAATTACAGAGAGTCGAAGAGGCAAGGCAAGAAGATATGACTAGACTGAGCTAGGATTGTGGAATGAGGCAAATTTTTTATTTCCATTTTGACGAAAGTAGCATTTATGGATTTTTTAAATTTAATGATATATATTTAGTGATTTAAAGCAAATAGCACAGAAAGGAGGTAGACATGGCAGTGATAGTATCGGCTTTTGGGGGGGGGTGCAGTCTCATAAAGAGGACACAGTACAACAGTTTAATAAGACAAATGTTCTCCAAGCAGGGATAGGGAACAGTTTGATCTCTTAACACAGACATCTTAACTAGTAGTTAGTTGACAGACATCATAACTAGTTATTTGTGATCATATTAAAACCTATTTGTTAGTGATGTTTTAGTTTCCAGTCTAGTCAGTTTTAGATCACTGAGGATGCCCAAGCATTCTATCATGACAAACTGTAATTGTTTGTCATTGTAATTGTAATCATTCTCAGATAACCAACTTGGGAGAACAGAGATGGAAGAAGGAAGACAGAATGGTAATTCAGAAGTTACCAGAAGCACAGTACCTTGTACTGTGAGGAAAACTGCAGCAGCTGATGATCCGCCTTCGCTGGAAACCATGCAATGATAGTCTCCAGCATCGCTGAATCTCACACTCCTTAGTTCCAACGAGAGGTTAGCCAACGTCCTAATTCTTGCTGGCTCTGCCAGTCTGACGTCTCTGCCATTCCTCTGCCAGGTTAGATTGTAATCCACTGCACTGATGACGAGACACGTCAAAACTGCTCTCTCTCCAGGAGTGACTGTTACATTATTAGGCACTTGAATGACTGGAGGGGGCTCTGTGTGAAATCAAAAAGATTCAAATCAAGGGACCTAAAAGCCATTTTGTTTTTACAGATGTAAGGTTTAAAAACTGAATGAGTATGTATTGAATATCTGCAAGAAAGATGCAATACAACAGAACTTCTTGATTAATGTGTTTGTCTTTGAGCCTCCCCGAATTATTACCTCGTTAAACTATATTTTAAAAAGTTGTGCACAATTACAGACCCAAATCTACTCAACTATCTCTAAATTACAGAGAGTCGAAGAGGCAAGGCAAGAAGATATGACTAGACTGAGCTAGGATTGTGGAATGAGGCAAATTTTTTATTTCCATTTTGACGAAAGTAGCATTTATGGATTTTTTAAATTTAATGATATATATTTAGTGATTTAAAGCAAATAGCACAGAAAGGAGGTAGACATGGCAGTGATAGTATCGGCTTTTGGGGGGGGGTGCAGTCTCATAAAGAGGACACAGTACAACAGTTTAATAAGACAAATGTTCTCCAAGCAGGGATAGGGAACAGTTTGATCTAGGAAGGTCAAGTGAACAGTAGGGATAGACCTTTAATAAAATGGTACACACAGAGATGTGTACACAAAAGGCATTGAGTAATACATGCATATTTCAAATGTGGTCAAAAGCCGATTACTAATTAGATATTTAACCAACATTTGCAAAGTGAATCACATATTGCTCTAGTAGTTTTGAGAATGAATTTAAATTCCCCCTGTACAGCTCATTTTGGCCAAATGCTTTAAAGATCTCCTGCAACAAGCCATTATAAGTAATACAGCAATAAAAACTACAGTGATCTATGCTAGTTGGAAATCCTTGTGTCTGTTTTAGTTTAAATATACAACAGTGTCAGATATTCAAGATTAAGCTTTATTCCTGTGCTATTTAAAATGACACAGACGTGCAGATGAGCATCATAAGCCTAGAATAAAAGCTGAAAGCAGTCATGCCAAAACCATGCTGGTTGTCTCTGAGTGACAGAAATGCATGTATTTTCTATATTTTCCATTATATTTATCTTTGTTTTCCAAATTTTTTCTAAAGAGGATACACTGTTTTAAATTATACAAAAACCATAATTTTTATCATTCTGCTATGTTTTTGAAATTTCTCATGAAAATATCTGGCGGATCCAGTGGGAAGAGTACATGACATAGTTAAGCAGCTTTGACTGGAGTCTGTCTAGGGTTGACAGATATAATACAGGACACCTTATTAAATTTAAATCTCAGATAAATATCAAATAATATTTTAGTATAGTATGTCACATGTAATATTTGGGACACACATACAAAATTGAAATTTAACTGGACATCCTGTGTTTTTATTTGCTGAATGTGGCAATGGTAGGCCACCTAGTTTTACTTCTACCTAGTTGTGTGATTTTTAGATAAGCCAATTTACTGACTATTGTTTCCCTTTCTGAAAAATGAAACGATTAAGTTATCCTGAAGAACCTTCTTGCTCTAAAGCATTGTGTTAATAAAGAAATTCAGTAGAAAAAAATAATATAACTTTGAAGTAGTATTAAACCAAACTACCAAATATCATTTGAAAAGAATGAGTGTTTCATGCTTCTGTGATTTTATTCATTAGTCATATGTATTTATATTCAATAAGGGAGAAGCACAATGCTTTCTACACCCATTTTGCATTTAAAATGATCAATAACCAGTATCTCAAATGAACCAAAAACCCTTAAACTTGTCAACTAAAAGAAAGCACTGAAAAAATTGAAGTAATATATTAGTAGATGTAGGGTAGATGCTGGACATAGACCTATTCCCCCTCCCCGGGCACACTAGAGTTCTCCCTCCCCCCTGGGAAACTACCCCTGGCCAAAATAGTTACCCAAGGAAAGGCACGCCTCTTTAAAACAAACGTCCCCTCTAAGACAAAGAGAAGGCTGGAGGCAGCTGGAACCATGAGTAAATGAATTAGCATGTAAATGAATGAGCACACTGGTAATAAAGCACTCTGGCAACATTTGAGTAGCAATTAGCCTAATTTATAAACTCAGCCAGATCTCCCAAACACTATGAGTTGGGTGAGGGTCTGTGCCTAAGCATGCAAATGATTTACACCTCTACTTTGATCTGTTCACTCTGTAACTGTTGTATGTACCCCATGGTGACATGGATTTCTAGCTTGCAGGCCACCACCAGTAACTCCTGCAAGTCTAATAAACTGATGTCTCTACCTATTGGCTCAGGTGAGTTGCTTGGAACAGGCGAACACTAGGCGAGTGCCCTTTCAGATTTGGGGCTCCTGCGGTACAGTAGAACTTCAGCTTTCCTTTAAACTGCTTTTGGGTGCTCTTTGACTTTATAAAGTAAAATAATGTCCATAGTGACACAAGACTGTCACTACCCCATAGTGCTTTGCTTCCTAATACTCCTTTATAAAATACAAGATCTAATAATCCTGTGAATGCCTACCTGATTCTGTGTGCTGATAAGTAGTTACAATAGGGTGGCCAAGCTGGAACCTCAGCCTAGGTGGAGGTTAAAGGCTGGTATGTGTTGGGCAACAGCTAGCCCACAAAGGAGTTTCCACTTCTAAAATTCCAAAGGGGCTCTTGCTTGCTACTTCTGCTGTTGTAGTCATTGCCATCACCATCAATGCTTCAGCCCCCTTCTTTCATAATTGATTGAGTACGAAACAATTCCTGAATATCATCTTGGGCACAGTATAATTTCTTAGATCTACCATTGTCTGGCTGGCACAGATCAACGCCAGATGGGCATGCGTAGAATACACATACGGAAGTTACTGACACCACAGAGCCAAATCAGTCAGTTCACACGTTCTTACTGGCACTTCCCAGTTATTTATGCAAGATGTCTGAATCAACTCACTCATACCTCTTTCCCTGTTGTCCTTCTCTTAATTAATATCGCTGGAAAAATACTCAAGTGCATAAATGTTTGTTTTCCCAGAAGCTAAGGAATGTTGACACACTTCCAATGCTTTTCATAATTACTGGAGATGAGAAAATGAATAGTTTGTGTTGTATGTCAACTTGCTAAACAATTTCAGAAGACAAACTTTATTTTTCTAAGAATAAGAGAATACAAATAGTTTTCCTGCAAGAAAAGCATGCTTGCCTGACTTACATGCCTCTGCTTTAAAGTTCAGCTCGCACTTACTGACAACAAACATAACAAATCCTAAGCTTCTAAACAGTGGTATAATTATAGAGTTTCTTTTGTCTTAAATTGTCTCAAACAATGCACAACAGAGCTAAAAGCAAACATAGACATTGTTATAAATTCAGCAGCAGCAATATTAAGGTCAGAATAGGTTACTATTAAACACACAGTAATGCTAGTCCACAAAGCAGATAGAAAATAATTCAACCAAAACGAAGTTTTCAATAAATTATAGATATATGTTGCTTAGCCCTGATCACTGACTATATATGGTAGTCTTTTTTTTCCCCCTCAGAATTCTGTGAAATTAGAGGAAAAAAATTATTTAAGGACTCAGTGTGCCTAGAAAATGATCATTTTC
This sequence comes from Galeopterus variegatus, assembly GCF_000696425.1. Lineage (NCBI taxonomy): Eukaryota > Metazoa > Chordata > Mammalia > Dermoptera > Cynocephalidae > Galeopterus > Galeopterus variegatus. The sequence goes on along the minus strand of NW_007727128.1, from coordinate 422,825 downwards.
ATTACTGCCTTTGATTTAGATGTCAGAATCCATTCATAAAAACACTGTAATTGCTTTACATATGTTACATACATCACTTAATTCTTGCCATTTCTTCAAGAGATAGAAACTGTTATTGTTATTATTCTCATATTATAGTTAGGGAAACCAAGGCACTGAGTCCTTAAATAATTGGCCCAAGGAACCTCATGCAGCTGATGTGTGATGAAGCCAGGATTAGAGTTCACAATCCAGCAGAGAGATAGACAATGATAAAATAATCATAAAGACAACTGTGTCAACACCAGCTGGTTAGCAAACATCCCATTCCCATAGCTGCACCAATACTCAGGAAACTGCCAAGAAATCAGTGATAATTACCTGACACATCAAAAAACGTCTGTGCCCGTCCGGTCCCTGCACTGCTGACAGCAATGCATTCATAGGAGCCTTCGTCAGACAAGGTGACCTCTTCAATATCCCAGTTCACACTGGCAGATTCTCTGGGGGTAAGAAAATGGAAACTTTTCTAGTTACAGTAAAAACAAGCTCAAGTTGAAAGCAATGATTCCACTATTTCTTTTGAAGGATTCATTCAAAAGAATAATGTGAATAAAATGAATTGATAAGACTGCAGAGTTCATTTTAAATTAAAATCACACACCTTTTATATTTTAATTAGAAAGTTAAGCTTTTTTACTCTGAGCAAAAGATACAGAAAACACAATAATATGGACATTGCAAATTTCTTTAGAGAAACATTTTCTGGCCATGTCAAAATTATAAGATAATGGGGTTGACAAACACTCATTAAATTCCCATCATCTTTTCCAGTTTTTTGTCATGTTCACTGGGGATTTTAGTCAAAGCAATTCAGCCAGGTAATTTACAAGTTTGAAGGTAGGAAATCAACTTTTTGATTATAAAAAGATATATTCTCCTGAACTTTCTTATATATAAGCTCCACATGGGGCTATATATTGTATCTGGTTTAATTTATATATGCAAGGAGAAAAGGAAAAAATTATCAGTTTCATAGTCAAAGTCTATCATTTAGGTTAAAAAAAACCCTCTGTTATATTATGTTCTCATTCATTTAAAAAGTATTTATTCATTTTCCTTTAGGACTGTTCAAATTATTTTTCACTTTCTGGAAATGTCTTAATAATAGATATTTAATCCTTGTTAAAAAGAGTCCAATAATCTACAAAAATAAGCATTATCCTATTTTAAAATATGATTAAAATGTCATGAATATTTTTCATAATTTCACTCTTGTATCATCTGTAGATATTCACAACCTTTTTAAATGTTCAAAATACAGACCAGGTGAAAAGCCCATTGCAGTGTCAAGACATCTTCCACTGAAGTCTGAAAGCGGTATACGGTACACACCTCATGTTGTTATCTCCAGACCTCTCCCTATCCAAACACACCCTACCCATCATCAAACAACCACGAAGAACTTACCGAGCTCTTAATTTACATTTAGCACTGACCTAGGGTTTGTAAGAGGAAGTTAAAGCATAGGTTCCTATCATCAGAAAAGTAAGAAACTAAGCAAGATCATTGTTCCATATATTTTATCAGCTAACAATATATACTTCAGTTAATGTGTCCTTTCAATTCTGTATGCACTACGTGTCAAATTCAGAAGAAAAGGGAGTATCACTTGACTATATAATATACTGATCACTTAAGCTGTATCTTGAATTCTAAGCACAAGTTTGTAAATGTCATTGTCTGGGATGTACCGGTAAGTTCCTGCAAGATTGGAATTTGGAATATATGTCTCTGGTGTTTTTCTGCAGTGCCTACTTCAGAGCCAAGCTTATATTAGAATTCATCAAAAACTTAGACTCATGGAAATTTTAGAACAGAAAGTGACAATTCTGTTGATAACACCCAGGTCAGGGTTTCGGATCCTGGTACCAGCCATCCTCCACAAAAAAAAAAAAAAAAAAAAAAAAAAGAAGTGAAAATTCTTCTAGTCCCAAATATCTCATTTTAAAAATGAGAAAGTTGAGATCCAGAAAGAAGGACAAGTAATTTGTTCAAAGTCACATAACCAGTTTACTAATTGCTTGAAGAATGTAATTTAAAGTTATTCCTCTCCTGTTGATGAAATATTACATAAAAATAATTCTCTTTTTCATGTGGCCTTCTTAGTTGTCATTAAGCACTACAGAATAAGGAAAAGACCATGTAAAATAGAAATGTGTCCTCCTACTAATGCAAACTGATTCTCTTTTATGTCCCCTGGTGACCAAAGTGACTGACATAAACAAACATTAGGTTCACATGTTTCATGTTGTTAGGAAATCTTGGGCAGAGACACGTGAGTAAATCAGAATTAGAGTCCTAGTTCATCATCACCCATGCCTAATTTTGTCTCTAGCCTTAATACATGTCAGCAAAGCATGTCATATCCTGGGCCACAGAGCTGGAAAAATGAGAAAAAACAATTCTTGTGGCTTACCTCCCAGGAACTGTGTGGAATGAATGAATTAATGTTTATAAAGACTCTCAAGTGTCTTTGAAAATGTTGTTATTTAAACATGAAGAAGAATTACTTGATTTCATCAGTCAGTTATGTAGCTTCATCATTTGATAATTTGGTCAGTTATGTTGCTGGTTATTAAACATACAGCTAAGTAAATCACCTAGATATACTATGTAAGGAGCAGGAAATAGTATAGTTCAATCTTTAAAGAATGGAAAATTTTCTAAAGTTACGATAAACATTCCTGCCATAAGTTTTTGCTTAAAATGACTCCCCACAAGGAAGTTGTACAAGCTAAGACTGTCAAATATTTAACATCTATGGAAGTTATGTTAATATTGGATTAACAGTGTAAAAGGTTGGTAAAATGATTCCTAGAATTTTTGCAAAAATGTAGTTTGTTTCATAATTAGTTAAAAGCAACACTTTCCATAAATCATTTCCCTCCAGTTTTCAAGAGCTACATAATTTTTATCACTAGATTACTTATATCTGTCTTAAATTACCCAACTTCACAAGGAAACGTTGGAGCCCTCTAGCCCACTCCTGTTGATTGCAATATGAAGTAGCCACACATGCTCTGGACCTTATCTTCAACCCTTCTCCTCCTGCCTTACTGGGCTCCAGCCACACTGGCCTCCTTCCTGTCTTCCGTTCCAAGGCCAGTCCACTCTGCCTTCCCGGATTCGTACTCGCTCTTCCTGGTGTGTGAATGCTCTTCCCTGGATATCTGATTGACCATCTCTCTCACCACCTCAGTTCTTTGCCCAAATGCCTCTTACCCTAAATTTTTAAATTTTAACTTGGCCAAAACCACATGCATCCCTCCTACCAGCATTATACATCCCAACTAACCCGCTCTACTTTTTGTCATAACAATTATCAGTTTCACTTATCATAAGACTTTAACTCAGATTCAGAGAAATTTTTACCCTGAAGCCAAGAAAGCTAAATCTTCAGGGGCTCTCATTTGCAAGGTCCCCTTCCCAGGTTCCTTATGTAACATTGTATTCATAATTCTACATTCTTTGTCTTAACAAGGGACTCTCAAATTATATAAAATTTGTATCCTTTAAAACCTGAGTCAATCCTTGAATTGAATATTATAGCATTATATTCATCATCTGTTTTCAATCTCCCTCCACTACAATTTAAGTTCAACAAGGGTACAGATCTATGTGTTTTGTTCATGGCTATATATCAAGACTATAAAGCAAACAAGTGAGTATTTCCAGTGAGAAAGTGCACTAAAATAAATATCTACTTGTATTTACATGTTTAATGCTATAAATTATTATTGATAGAAACATTTACACACTTTAAATACTGGTCTACTCCAAGTGTAACTCCATTTCTGACAAAGCTCAAGGTAAAGGGCAAAAGACTCTCAACAGAGCAGGTAATCTGGCCTGGCTGCAGGTAGTATCCTGGAGTTTTCTTGGGCATTGTGACTTTGGGAGCACCTAGGGGGGAAAAAATGCATAAGCAAGAAAGTCACAAAGATACTGTGTACTTCATGTTAATCCATTCAAGAGCTTCACACTTAAATTATTCCAATAAATCCTCTGCCATCCAATTAATTTAAATCACCAAAACTTATTTTAACATTATTTGTTCAAAGCTGATTCACTTTTAGATACCTTCATGGATACTTTACTAGGGTATTCATTGAATCTAAGACTCATTCATTTTAAGTCACATTACTTTTTGTACCACAAAGAGGGAGGGAAAAGCTACCAAATATGTTTCAGTACATCATCAATTGTAGAACACATTTTTATTTACAAAATGTAAAAATATGAAAAGAACCCACATATCTTAGAATCAAAACTTAGGGTAATTGTTTTCCCAAAAGAAATGGAAAAAAATGATTTGTAAGAATCCAATAGACTTTGTATCATTCAATTTAGGGGCTAAGTTACTAACTTTGAAGGTTGTATTTGAGGAAATATTGAGGTTGGTTCTATTCTCACTGTTCTAGAACTATTAAATAATAGCTCTAGAGGTGTTCCTGAAACCACAAATCAAAACCTTATGTATAAATGATAAATTCTTGTCCCTCCATTCAATTGTACAATTTTAGTCCATGGTTCAAGTTATAGTTTATAATTGAAATGCTACCTGAGGCCTACAAATAATCCCTAATGTGTGATCTCATCTCCATATAATAGCAAATATATAAGTAACTAGGTTACTAATTAACTAACGAAACAACTAACCAAATAAAGGCAGAACAATCAACAGTTTTTTACAATAAAGTACTGTTCACGGAGCAGAAGTTTTCTGACAATCGTATATAAACGTTTAGCCAATTTGGGTAATTCAATCAAACATATATGACAGGCTTTTCAGGCGAAGAGAGGGTACCAGAATTTCCCAGTTCAAGTTCTTATATTGATTGAAGTAATCAAAATCCTCAGATCTATAATCAGTGAGTATTGACATGAAATTTTGGATGTGCTATTTAATGGTTAAGATAAATTGTGTTACCCACATGTAAATATTCATCAGTTTGGTAACAATAATAATATGAAGAGACTATTTTTTTATATTTTAGCCCATTCTTTACCTACTGGACCACATCACCCCCATAAATTATCAATATTTTAATGCTGAATAAAAGGATGTCTCACCTGGGACAATACTAGAAAAGGAAACACTTGATACTCTCTGGAAGAGATAACCATCCTTATCATAGCCTGATACTTTGAGAAAGAAAGCTTCATTTGGAGGTATAAAATCAGAAATATTCCATATGCCATAAGGTTTCCGATCTGGGTAATATCTAACAGGAATAGTCTTGAGAGAACTGCCTGAGATACTCAGAAGTTCAAGATGATCTACTCTAGCTGGAATGGAAATTCCGGAAGTATTCAGCAGCACGTAGGTAGGTATTCCTACAAGAGAAAGACTTTGTTAACATTTAGAAGTAACGTGCAATTGAGGTTGTATATCAAAAAAGTATTTGCACTATAATAACATATAAGTACTATAAGGATTAGTAGTACAGACTGCTCTACAAATTGTGGACCAGTTGTAGAATCTTTTCTACCTAAAAGACAGTTTGTGCATAATCAGAGAAACTTAGGAAATCCTAAGTAATTATTTTATAGTATTTTAATTACATTTATATGTAGAAAAATTAGAATTGGAAATATTGTGTTATGTGAAGTTTGATTACATGAATATTTTAAAAGATTCACTATTTTGTATGCTCCAGAAACTACAACGATAAAAATAAACAAACTACAAGCAGAAAAAATTTTGAGTCACAGTAGAATTGAGCTTTCTTTTTAGCTATAAAACTATAAATCTTGGGCCGGCCCAGTGGCGCACTGCTATAGTGCGCCGCTTGCGAAGCGTGGCGGCGCTCCTGCCGAGGGTTCGGATCCCACATACAGGCCGGTTCCCGCTCACTGGCTGAGCGAGGCGTGGGAGCAACGCCGAGGGTTGCGATCCCGCTGCCGGACACGGAAAAAGACAAAAAGGAAAAAAAAAACTATAAATCTTAATGTATGAATAAAATAAGAGGATAAATAAGATTTAAAATCAGCAATAATTTCATCTTTGAACATACAGTGATACATGGTATCTTTAATTTTTCAGCTATATTCATACATTTTATCTTGACAGGACAATTTATAGATTTTAGTAAGAAAAGTCTCAAGTATAAAAATAAATTAGTGTGTTCATTAAGGTACATATTCCTGGGACCTACCTTCTGTGGTTCTAATCCAGGAGATCTGGGGTGGGGTCAAGGAATCTTAATTTTTAACATGCTCGCTAAGTGATTTTGATATCACTGGTTTTGGGACTACACTTTGAGAAAAAGTGCCAAGGCCAAGAAAGCAATAAATATGGTATATATACATAATGAAATGCTACTCTGCCATAAGAAAGAATGAAATTCTGCCATTCGCAGCAGCATGGATGAGCTTGGAGAAAATTATGTTAAGTGAAATAAACCAGGCACAGAAAGAGAAATACGGCATGCCCTCACTCATAAGTAGGAGCTAATAAATACATACATAAAGAGAGAGCAAAAGAAAGAGACAATCACAGTAAGGCATTGAACTTTCAGAAGGAGAGATCAGAACTGTGGTTACTAGACATAGGAAAGGGGGAGGGAGAGGGAGGTTAGCAAGAAATTGGTTAATGGACACAAAGAATGATTATACTTTGTAATGATGAACATGCTAATTATCCTGATTTGATCATCACACGCTGTACACAGACATTGACATTCAACTCTGTACCCCACAAATATGTATAATCAATTATGTTTCAATAAAAATAAAGATGCTATGCTTCTCAACTTAATTGAATATTACAAAATTATAAAATCAGACAGTCTGAGAAATATTTTTACTTGGAAAACTATTAACGCCAGTTTAAGTAAGAGGCACATACAAACCTTGCACCGGTCTGCTGACTGTGTTTTTGAAGTCCAGGGTGGGCTTTCGGGAAAAGCCAGCTCGGAAATCAATGGTACTGAGGCCAGTGATACGGACAGAGTGCCTTCCACCACTGGAGGTCTGAAAACGTTCAACGACAAACCCAGTCAGCAGTTGATCCAGGGATGCTGGTCACACTGAGCACTAACCAGAAAGGGAAACTGCATTATGTTTAATGAGAATTGATGTCCAATAATTAAGGCTCTGCCCAGGTGTTCTGAATTTTACTGTGATTCTATATTTCAGATGTAAGTTTTGTAATATGTGCTCCATAAGGACTGTTCTATATTCAGTTCAGTAATATAATGCATGCCCAATGGTAAAAGATACGAGTTTAGTCACTAGTGAATGGACACAAAGTAAATCTGTACAAGCTCCATAAGGGCGTGGATGTTTTGTCCCTTGCTGTTCACGTGATAGATGTTCATCAAATATTGATGAAATGAATGAATGACAATCTTCTTCCACAAAAACCATTCAGGTTCAATTCTGGAAAATATTTCCTTTTTCTTTGCCTCTGGGATTTTACAGCCAGGATAAGCACAAGAGCTGACCATTTTCCAACCGGCATCCTCAGCTAGGCAGTGTCCTAGCAAAAGTACTCCATGCTCAAAACACAAATGTTAGTAAAATAGGGTCTTCATCCTCAACAAGCTCATGGCCATTGAGTGAGACAGAGGGAGAAACAGAAGTGTTTAATATGATGCAATAAATGCGTTGATAGATACACATAAAAGATATATAGATATACATAAAAGAAGCATAGAGTAGCCTGTAGTTCAGCGAAAACTTCAAAAGGAGATGATGACTAGACTAAGTATTGAATTATAAACTCAGCACTGAAGGGACTTATATGTGCATAAATAATAAATAATTAGTATTAAGGCCACAGGATAAAATAATAATAATAATGTTTATTGGCACATCCTCTGTGCTCAGTCTCCTTAAATACATAGACTTATTTAATCCTTCTTCCAACCATATAAGGGAGATATCATCATCATTGCAACTTTATAGACAAAGAAGTCTAGGCACCAAGTCGTTCAATAGTTTGTCCAAGTTCACAAGGTTTGCTAATTGCAGAGGTGGAGTTTTAATCCAAGGTGAAGCTCCAGGCTCTCCACCACAGTGCTGCATTATCTCCTAAGGTAACTTAGAATTAGCCTCTACCCCAGGGATGATCTGAGGACCACCTACACCCACAAAAAATCACTTCGGTTGTTTGTTAAAAATTCAGATTCCTGAGCTCCAGCCCAGACTTACTGAATCAGAATTTCTGGTCAGTGTAGTCTAAGAGTCTGCATTTCAAAAACCACCTAAGACTTACAAACAAGAGTTCACCATTATTTTATTACACTGGTCACCAAAACTCTGTCTTGAAATAAAATGACTACATAATACCGGAATTTAAGTAAAAGCAGGAGAAAGGAGTGAAATAAAAGCATTCACATGATAACATCAGGACCCCAAACATGGATCTCAACCTCAACACTGATAAGGCACACATTTAGGTCATAGCAATGACAGGATGCACTAGAAATATCTAATATATACTAGAAATATATTTCTATTATGTATAAAAATATGTGTTTATATATAAAATGTACATATATAAGTTTATACATACACATATAATATTTATATACATATATATAATTTTAATCTGATGAATAGCCAGATGAAGCCACATGATGATTGCAGACGGGCCACCTCCAAAGCTCTGCAAACTACACAAACTACACTGTGGCTTCTTATTATCTGACAATGAGGAGATAAAGGATGAGGAGATATATATCCCTCTTGCTACCATATTTCTTCCTCATTGAGTAGAATCTACAACAACTCAAAGGTAAGGAAAACGAAGGTGAGGGAGAACAGAAAACAAACACATCGTCATGAAAACAGTGTTGCTATACTCTTAGCATAAATGATGCTGCTAGTTGTTATGATTCTTTACCATAAAGGTTACAAAAGATTGTATGCATCAGCGTAGGAGTCTCAGTACAACCACTTATTACTTTGTTTCTAAAGGAAAACGTGTTACGAATACCAAATAACAGATAAAAAATGAAAACTATTGATCATGACCCAATTGTAAACTAGGGATTTCCTATAGAGTTATATTAAGCCTTGATAAATCTAATTTCAACTTCTTTAGATAACACAGAGCTTTACTGATGATACTATCTCCTACTAATGTCATGTAAGTCAATCAGAATTCTCAATATAATGATGAGTTAATATAGTTTATTCACTAAACATCATATATTACAGTTAGTTGCCTTGTTGCTCAGAAAGTCCCCTTATGATAAAATAGCTGTCAAGGTTACCAAGGGCAAATATGACACATAATTTGCCAAATTACTGCTATCAAGTGCTAAACATCTGCCAGTGTTTTGTGCACAAAATTGTTTTAAAAGAATAATACTTAATATCGGAGTAAGAAAATTAGAAACAAAATGCAAGTGCTTGAAAATATTATCTTCTGTTGCTAAATAACACATTAAAAGTAAAGCAGATTTGATGAATAGGAAGCCCCTTATAATTTATGTAAAATTACCATAAAATAAATTAAAATTCCACACTAATTAACTAATTAACTTACATAGAAGTAAGAACGTAGGCTTACTGTTGTCTGAGCAATGCTAAATAGGAAGAGTAATAAGTTAAGTAACAAAAATCTTAATTTCAAGTTTCTATATTATTCTGTAAACAGTAGGAATGCCTTCATAGAATTTGAAAGGACTGGTAAATAAAAGATATTTCCAACTGAGTCAGTTTTTATACACAATTACATCCAAATCTAGATTAACCAAGATGATGGGAACAAGTGACATCACAAATAAGCCAAAATCATGGTTTAAAACCGTAAGAAAAATTAAAAATTTAAACTAACTTAGTTAAAAATGACCTCTGTTAATTTTTAACATTGTTAATTCAATGTATTTATCATTCTTTAATCATTCTCTTAAAAGAATTACAATACTTGGACAATATCTTAGAAACATTACACATTGCATTAAATTTCTTGATGAGAAAGTGCCAACAGTATGTTATCTATTAAAGTAAGCTATTATTTTAGTCTTTTTCTTGTCTGAGCTCCCTTTTAAAAAATATTAGTGAAGTAGAAATAAAAATATTTTATGCATAATGATGGTAAAACCAACCAGTAACTGGACGAAAAAGGAGAAAGAAGTATGAACATACAAAAATGTACACTATATAACAAGGTTAATCTTTTACATAACTTATCACTTATGAGAGAATACTATTATTATCCTCATCTCACAGATCAAAGAGGTTAAATAACATGCCCAAAGTAACAGATATGGTAGGTGGCAGAGCTGGGGTGTGAACTCAGTGAGGCTCCAGAAACTAAACCCTACAGCTACCCCATGCATTGCTCATGAGGATCCCAATGGATTCGATTACGCTGGTTGGAGGGTAAAAGTTGAAATATGCTGAACTGCTCTACATAATAGAAGGGGAGTAATATGGAAATCTTGGGACTATCCAGGGGAGAGAAGCAGAGAAACGTAATGAGGAGACAAAAGGGGGAAGGAAGATAAGGAGAGAGCAGAAGGGCTCAAGGTGCTTCTGACATAGCCCCCAAATCTGCAGGTAAATCTACTGAATTCACAAAATGCAGGATTTCCTGCAAAATTTTGAAGGTGCTGAGTTTTGCCCTACGTCAAAGTACAAAAGGTTGGAATCAACACACAAACCATCAGAAGACAAGGATACCACAAGAAAATAAGCTTTCGGGAAACCACGGAAATGTTGGAAGAAAGCTTTGGATTATCTCAAGTTATGGACCTGTTGGGGTTGGAGGAGAAATAAATGACCCAATGGTTTTTAAGGGGCAAAGAAAATTCAGTTAATTCTGTAACTGAGGAAAGCAGAGAGGAAGCCCATCTCTTTCCCCTCTCTTTCTCTCCAGATTATTTTAGCCATTTTAGCATCATTATCTATATACACAAAATAAAACTAGTGAAAGGCCGGCCTGGTGGCGCAGTGCTACAGTGCACCGCTTGGGAGCGCGGCAGCACTCCCGCCGAGGGTTCGGATCCCACATACAGACCGGCCGCTCACTGGCTGAGCGAGGTGCGGGCGCAACACCGACGGTTGCGATCCCGTTGCCGGTCCCAGGCCGGTACGGGCGCGACATTGAGGGTTGTGATCCGTTGCCAGTCACGAAAAAAGACAAAAAGTAAAAAATAAAAAAATAAATAAAACTAGTGAAGCCAAAATTACTGTCTTAATGTTTTTCTTCTTGTCTTTTATATCATGTAGATTCAACCTGTAGGTTATATTAAAATTAGAATATGGCTCCAGAAAGCATCTCTTCACCACCGAATATCTTGAAGTATCACTCCTGCATAGAACTAACCTAACCTCATGGCTTCTGTAGTTAAGAAGATGGAAATAAAGGAGCAGCATACTGGTTCAGAGCGTAACAGGAAATTTTCTAGATACTAGACACTGGACAGGGTTTATGTGGGCTAGGAATTCTGAGAGTGTGTTTCAAATAGTCGATTTAATCATATGATGTCTAAAAGTTGATAATGAGCTGCATTACTACTCTGAATGAGGAGTAGCGTGTTTATCAAGTTGTGGAAGGATCTGAGTCAGGAATACCCAAGCTGCTGCAGTGTGAGCAGGGCTGAGTCAAGGTCAGGATTTGGCAAAGATGAGATTATACTAGCTGTATACTGGCCTCCTGAAATTGCGAATGGGTAGCCTTGACCTGCAAAGTAGTAAGAGAAAGAGAAGGAGCACAGTGAACAGAATCTACGTTTCTGAATTGGAGTGAGACTACCAGGAATGCAGGAGCAAAACAGGCTAAACCACCATTTAGCAAGCACCATGGAGAGCTCCAGGGGGACGTGAGTTGCTCTTCTGAGATCTCAGCTCAGATCGTCCCGGTCAGCTCTACTGCAGATGAATCTAATTCTTCATTTAAGGGAAACAACTTATTAAATACTCGCCTATATTGAAGTTCTTTTCAGGGCAGTAACTATGTCATACTAATCATCTACAGAATATTACTCAATAGGCACTTAATAAGAGTAGAGTTAATAAATAACATTAAAGCCATCCACCTGCCCGGTGTAGATGCTTTTCCTTAGTTTCCCCTCAAATGCCAGCTAATGCCAGTCATCAAGAATTCATTGAGTTTTCTAGCTCCATTATGCTAAGTATGTTCACATGTTATCTTATATAATCCTATTACATCCAAAGATGATTTTATAGCACCATGAAGAGAGGCTCAAAGAAATGATTACTTACAGGTTTAGACAGCAAGTTAAATGGCAATTATTCCAAGATAAATGCTCTTTCTATAGTACCTAAGTCTATAGTATCTTGGGTTAATATAATCTCTGGGTAGATTCAAAACCTCTGGCATAGAAGACAATAATAGTCTCCAACTACTCATTTGCTATTCTGTATTTCTAAGTACTCTTTCAGTTAGGATGGGTCAGATCAGTTGGGTATTGCTAAACTCCTCTCTGAAAAAAAGAAAGCCCCAATTTTGTCATTTTCCAATTTCCATGGTATAAATACTTCCATCATGGCTGATTTCTAACTCCCAGTGTGATGTCACCAAACACAGAGTTGGGAAGAGAAGCACATAGTTGGCTCTGTGAGCCACTATGAATCAGTTCCAGCCCCATTAAGCCACAATAATAGTCTGGTCAATGGGTTATAAAGGAGTGAAGTGTGTCACTTCTGGGATGAGAGAGAAGTAACATAAATCCTTTCTTTTCATTTACTCAATGCACATTCTCCAGTCTCTTCCCTGACTAAAGTGACTGAAGAGGCTGCATGTTCTAAGTTATAGTGGAACCTCCATCAGCTTGGGTTTCTGAGTGACTGTGTGAAGCAGAACATCCTGTCAAACCCCGGGGGGACATGTAACATTAATGAGAAATTAACCTTCTTGCATTAATCCAGTGAAAATTCCTTCTAGCACTAAATGTGAAACATGCTTATAAACTGAGTTAAAATCTGATTGATAGAGCTGTTTTAAATACAATGTACAATTTACATATGTTCAGTATAATAACTAATTTAACTATTTAGCCTATTCATGTGTCAGAAACTGTTTAAGCATGTTACCAATATCTCATTTAATCATGACAATATGAAATAGCTATTATTTCTCCCAATTTTCCTAAGACTTAGGGTGGTTAACTAACTTCTCTAAAACCAAAAACATTAAATAATGGATCCTGAATTCAAATAGATGTCTAGCTCTTTTCAAAGTACTTGCTATTAAATAATACACCATTCTTTACAAAGTAAAAAATAGGATGATTTCTTTTTTTTTTTTTTTTCTTTTTGTCTTTTTTTTTCATGACCGGCAACGGATCGCAACCCTCAGTGTCGCGCCCGTACCGGACCGGGACCGGCCACGGGATCGCAACCCTCGGTGCTGCTCCCACACCTCGCTCAGCCAGTGAGCGGCCGGTCCGTACGTGGGATCCGAACCCTCGGCGGGAGTGCCGCCGCGCTTCCCAAGCGGCGCACTGTAGCAGTGCGCCACCGGGCCGGCCCAAAATAGGATGATTTCAATCAAGTATTTATTAAGAACCTACTGAGAGCTAAGCACTGTCTCAGACACAAAGACATAAGACCAGCTAGATTTAAATATCATTGTTTTATTGGCCATTGCACATTTGGAGAAATTTGATAAGGAAAGAAATATACCCAAAGCATAGAATAAATTCTATTTAAATATATGTACACACACATGCACATATACATTTATATATACCTAAGTGTATCTGTACTGAATGCACAGATAGCTCTTTTAAAAAGGAAGCATTCCATTTGGTTGACAGTCTATATTGGCAGGCCAGAATAACTGGGAAAATTTCCAGGAAAAATCCACTATAAAGCATTCTATTAACTGAGAACATTGAATTAATGTGTCACCTAATCCACTCAAATAACACACCTGGTATAAGCCTACAGGCTTATTCAAGGAAGTCACCAGGTGAGAACGGAGGCCAGCATAATAATCTTGTGTGGTCCTCTTGATTTGATTATGATTTCTAAACAAGCTTATGGCACTTGAATGTGACTTCTAAAATATCCTTATTCTGCAGAAAATGCATTGGTAAGCTCTGGCAACTAACATAACTGTCCAAAACCAAAATATTTCTACTAGTCTCAGAATCTCAATATAATCATGTGGTTGCGTACACTCCCTTCTCTGCTTGGGAGATTATCTAAGGACAGTTTATCCAAATTTACTCAATGGAAACATACCCCAGGGGATGTGTTAAATAACATGATCACACTGATAATCCTAGACCAACAGAACATTTTGTACCACCTAAACCCTTTGGGTGTTGGCAATTATTTAATGTTTTTGCCTGGAGTTTCCCTTAAAGAGCAGAGGACAAAATTTGGCCCAAGAGTCTTCATGGTTATATTCATGTACTTTATGTACAGATACAGTTGCCTGAATGGAAAAATCACAGCGCTTCTCAGGAGTAAGATCCAGGATTTGTAACTTCCCTAAAAATGAAAACTTGGGGCACAAAGCAATCTTCTCTTCTGTTTTTAATAAAACTTTATGTTCTTTTCAGGTACTTTTTTTTTTTTTTCCCTTTTTGTCTTTTTTCGTGACCGGCAACGGATCGCAACCCTCAGTGTCACGCCCGTACCGGACCAGGACCGGCAACCGGATCGCAACCCTCGGTGTTGCGCCCGCCCCTCGCTCAGCCAGTGAGCGGCCGGTCTGTATGTGGGATCCGAACCCTCGGCGGGAGCGCCGCCGCGCCCCCAAGCAGCGCACTGTAGCAGTGCACCACCGGGCCGGCCCTTCAGGTACTTTTTTAAAACATACTTTACCTGTATCAGAGGCAACCTAAAACATTTGACTCATATATATGAATTATATAAATGAGTTGACTTACTGTCTCTATTTAGAGAACATGCCCTAATATGTCACAGTAAAGTACTTGCTAGGGAAACCACAAAATAAAAGCAACTGTTACTCTCACAGCATTTTAAATCATGGACAGAATAAAGCGTTCTGTGTCAGAACACCAACTGTAGTCTAAAGAACCAATTCTTCTGCCTGCTTTTCTAGATATAATCAGAATAAATATATTAATTTTTATCTATAAATATATAGTTCTTTTTCAGGTACTGTGGCATGAACTTGTAACAAAATATGGTCTCTAGTAAAATAGGAAGAGAAATTCTGAACAGGAATAAAAATGATGTAAGGGAGAAATTAATCCAAAAGGAAGGTGCAGAAAAATGGCAGTAGAAAGCCAGAAGGAGAAGAGAGCATTTTACAAAAAAAAAAAAAAAAAAAAAGCCAGAGAAGGCTTGATGAAAGTGTTGCCATTTGAGTTGACCCTTGGGGGATTGTTACAAGTCAGACTGAAAGGAAGGGCATTCTAGGGAGAAGGAACAGCTTAAAAGAAAGCATAGAGCAAGAGAATGTGGTCGGGGACAGGGGACAGTACAAAATTGTATTTGCATGGAGTGTAAAGGCAAGTAATGGAGGGTAACTAGAAATATTGGCTGAGGCTCAACTGGGTGGTCCTTGAATACCACACTAAGGTCAAATAATGGATAGACTATTCTCCACATGTGGGATAAAAACTGTTATGTGAAACATTCAGAGATATTCTACGGGTAGAACGGACATTTCCCAGATAGGAGAGTGCACAGGAGATAGCACAGGGATACGCTATCTAATCTCAGACATTTCCCCTCTTGAGAAAGCAAACATGTAAAACGTTTACCATTCATCACCCATCCAAAAGGGAGATCCAAAGTCAGCAGCAATATTTATATAAGTAGATTCAGCTCAGTTTCCTTTGCATCAACCTCATGCATTCTTCTAGTATTTCATACAGGAGGCAAAATAAGTTCATTGTTTTTAAGTTGCAATGTAATGCTTATCCTTTGTTTAGTTGTTGTTACCACTAACTGTGCACTAGAAATGGCCTAAATCAGACCTGGAGGTTCTTTTGGTGAGGACTAGATACACATTTAAGATAACATGATAATTGACACTGCGTTTTTTTTTTTTTTTAATGTTCCCTTAATTATAGGATACTGAGCTTAGAGACTTGTCTAAACTGAGTTCCCGTTGCATCACACCTTTATTATGACTCCCCTCACTCACAGACTAATTCTCAATACTTCTCTGTTCTAATTATCAATTAAAATGTGCTCCATGTGCCTTAAGTAAGTAGCAGGGAACACAGCCAAGAGCAGACACTCAGGAGATGTTTATTGAACGAACAGGAGTGTTAAGTACAAGGTAAAGTCATGTGACATCTCTCCTCTGGCCAAGAGTTTTACTAAAGGAAATACCACTGGGAGCAATCCAAATCACCTGGAAATAGCTTCAAATACTTCACAGTAAATTGCTAACAGTATGGAAGAACAGCATCACAGTCGATAATGGATAACTTAACGTTAATATTCAGAAAGCAAGAACGAATTACCTGAGTGGACTTGCTAGCTCAGGACACTGCTGACTTGGGTTGTGCTTAAATGAAAGCATTTGAGGGATGAAGATATTCAACACTTCTTAAATTCCTTCCTACTGTGGTCCCAGAACATCAGACTCAACACTAGTCATATATTGGGCAAGTTGGTCAAAATAACTATACCATCAAATTTGGCCACATTTATTTAAAATATCATAGCAGCAAAACACTTCATCATTGACAGTCTAAAGCATTCTACAAATATTGAGCACTTAACATGTGCAAGGAACTGGGTGAATAACACAGGTAGATAGGACCATTTCTGGTCCATTCACTAAGAGATTACCAGACTTTCTTTTACATTGCCTTTTCACCCCTGCCCTTATCTCATAGTATCCATATCAAAAACATTCATCCTACGGTTTCTATTTTCCTTACAGGGCTTAGAGTTCTGAGAATAAAAAACTGATATCCTAGAATTTGAGTGGAGTTACATTGTAAATTTCATTCTTTAAAATGGGAAAGTTAACGTAGATATTATTGAAAAAACAAAACAAAACTGGCGGGCATGCAAAAATGGCTCAAATGTCTGTCACCTCCACACACTTTGACAGCAGCTCTACAATTTGAATCATGGTCCCACTGATCCCACTTTCTACGTAGAGAAGCTGAGACAACGACAGAGTAAGTACTGCATGGGGTATCTTTATTTGAGTTCTCCCAGAAGGACTCTAGAGCAAGTTGTTTATTTGGGAGACACAAGGGACACTAACAGGAAGAGGGGAAACGATACAGCAGAGGCAAGAGGCCAGTACAAGCCTGCTCCCACGGTGACACCTCGAGCGTCTTCCTCCAGGGTCTGAAAGCTATTGCTGAGAGGTTACTAATTCTTCCACAGAACAGACCTCTCCTGATCTGGATAAAACCTCTCAGACACAGAAATGCAGACCTGGAGGTGGAAGTAGGCCAGAGTACACCGAAAAGTTGGAAAAACGTGGGCAAGTCACTCAGAGCGTCCACTACAGTGGGTCACACACATAATTTGCAGCAGAACCAGATCTCTGATATATGCTATCCTACATTTCAAGTGTATGTTCTTTCCTCCATACTGCCAAAATGTGATGCTTTCTTAAGGTGAATACACTCAGATAACACTTAAGATAAGGCTAGGATACAAATACCATTGTGTGATTTTTAAAAAAATGAATAGAGTGAATAGAGTTTCATCAAATAGTAACAGCCAACAGTACTTGAGTGCTTGCTTTGTAAAAGAAATTATGCTAAGTATATAATGTGTGTCATCTTAACTTAATTCTCAGTCCAACTGTGAAGTAAAGGACTATAGTGCCATCCCTCCATTACAGAGAAGGAAAGCAAGGAACAGAGAAGCTGTTCTCAAGGCAGTACAGCCATTAAGCAGTGGTTTTGAGATTCAGACCCAGGCAGTTTCACACCAGAGTCTGTGGCCTTAACCATTCATTATTCTCTATTGGCTCCATGTCTGATTATCTTGGAAGCAGGAGCTGGATAATAAAATCAATCTACAGATTTGATGATAGGAAAACTATCCAAGAATTTTATGAGTATTGTGTGGCACTGATGACATTCATGGTCATCAAAACTTGACACTTCCTGGGCCGGCCCGGTGGCGCACTGGATAGCGTGGCGGAGCTCCCGCCTGAGGGTTCGGATCCCACATACGGACCGGTTCCCACTCACTGGCTGAGCGAGGCGCGGGAGCAACGCCGAGGGTTGCGATCCGTTGCCGGACACGGAAAAAGACAAAAAAAAAAACAAAACTTGACACTTCCAAATCTATGTGATCAAAACACTGCTTTCAAATTCACTGTGTATATTGCTTTTTAGTAAACGTGCTCTCCATGACTGCAAGAATAGATATAAATATACTATTGTGTATACTTTATAAAACATGCCAACATCAAAATAAAATAACAGACTTAGCGAAATGACAATACCTTCACTGTCCACATTCCAATTTCTGGTTCTTTTACATTCACCACTTTGGCAGAGTTATGGATGTTTAATAGCTCATTCAGGCCAAATCCCTTTTTTATCAGCTTCCCTGAAAGACAGACATAAAGGTAACAAGTACAATCTTTCTCCCGGCTACGTATATAAGCTGATTTAACACTACATAAAGCTAAGAGAATGATCCAATTTCAAATAACACAGAGACATATTTTAGAAAAATGTCCTGCAAACTAATCCAAACAGCCCTTGTTTTCTATTCTGTGACTAAAATGAAGGACATTCCATTTCCAGCATACATTACCTGATGGTCATTTATGCCACAGCTCAAAACATTGTTTTATTTATATCTAAAGTATACTTAACGTTAGGGTTTCTGGGCACTGAAACTGAAGGAACAGATTCCCATTTATTATGCTGATTTGATTGTAAAATGAAAGTAACAATTGGCAGGCTGTAATCACATTCTCAAAGCCAGCCTGGATAACAATGACCACGGCTACCCAGAAATTAGGTGCAGTCACCAGAGACATTTAGATTAAATAGATGGCAAACAGAGCAAACCAGAATAAATGTCTTTTTGGACATCACTCAAGGTATTACTAACACGAGAGCCCTGGGCATATCTTCGCACAAAATGCAAAACCTTGACCACTTTTTCCATGAATCACAGGGGAAGGCTTTTATCTGTCATAGAAATAATTAAAAGAGGCAGTGTAATGAAGTAGTATGATACCATCCCCTACTGACCTGAGATTTATCTAAAGTACCTAATAGTTGGAACTTAAGGAGGAAGAAAAGCAAATTTGGAATTAAGCCATAGTTGAGTTATTCACTGCATTCTTGGCTCTCCTATGGACTATTTCTGCAGTTATATAACCTGTGTAAGTTATATTCACCCTATGTTTGAATCAAAACTTTTTGCAATCATTGTATGCCCAATAACTTTTTTAAGTAGTAGGAACAATGCAATGGGTTCAGGAACTTTTAAGTATCCAGGTAGTGAAAAACCCAAGTCTTTCCTGGATAGCACGGATGCTATTACAGCAAAATGCTACCTCGACAGACAAACCCACTTATGAGGCCAAACCTGTAGAAGTCTTGAAAAAGAGGTTTTCATGGCTTTGTAAATTTTAACAAATTTGCTAATGTGGATGTGGCCTCTGAGGACAATTTCATATATGTTTTCTTTTAGGAATTAGTTATTTTCTTCTAAGACTCAAAGTAAGAAAACATGTTATCCCCTTCCTCGTTTATAAATATTCACAAATAGAGGAAAAATATGCAACATATGCTAAAGCCACAGTGAAAATAAAACTATTTTGCAAATAACAATAGCTAAAAAATATTTCTAAATGCAAATATTAAGAAAAATGAGATTTCTGTGTTTACTAGATTGCTTTTCAATGAGTCTTATAATAATTATCAACCAGCAATGGAATCAGGCAAATATTATGGTTATAAAGTATAAGTAAGTGAGAAACAAAGTAAATTAAACATTCCTCTTCTAAGAATATAAATTTAACTACGTTCTTTGTAAATTAAACCTTATTAAGAAAATAATACAGTGAGAAATTAGGCAGGTGTTTTAGAAGGAGTTTTTTAGTGTGATTCATTTAAAGATCACATAAAATACTAAATTTTACAGAATAAATTACTGTGAAATATCTCCTCACAAATTTATTAAAAAATGTAATTTCAGGTTATATTTAAATATTTTCCTTTTGTGTAAATTAACTACAGTTAACCTGATCTATTGAAATATTAGAAGTTTTAGCTTCTTGGTTTTTTTTTTTTTTGGAGGGGGGGTGGCAGCTGGCCAGTACAGGGATCAAATACTGGACCTTGGTATTATTAGCACTGTGCTGTAACCACCTGAGCACTGAGTAACCACCAGTTTTAGCTTTTTGAATCCCATGTTAATTCAACAATACTTAGGACTAAAAACAGTTTTCTTTTTTAGACATCTTCTCTAGCCATTTCTGAATTTACTGAGTTTATTCTTAAAGTTAGCATTAACTTGACATAAATAAATGTGCAAAAAGTCTTTTACCCTCCATGGTTTTTGTATTTTATTACGTGACATTCAATATGTCTCACCTAAAGGATTGCGAATTTCAATCACTGGAGAAGGGCCACTCAGAGACACAGTGACCTCTTTTAAGCTAGGATCGAAAGGAATTTTCCATGTATTTACAGCCTGTTCCAAATGATCTGTGGATAAGAGGTGAACTTTGGATGCCTGCACTGCTTCTTCTACCCACTTTAACACCTATAAGAGAAAAAGAGAATTGTGAGTTGTATCAGAAAACAACAACAGTTTTATGCTACTGCTATTTCACGTGCTTTGGTTAATTCCATGACTCAGGCACTTACTGCACTGGAGTGAGGTTTATTTCAGTCATTAGTAAAGACAGGACTTTTCCTACCTCCAGTTATTGTAGATTCAGAATAAAAAGCAAGCTTAACCCACATTCAAATTCTACTTTTTATACCTTGGATTAACACATTCAAAATGAGACTACAGCGTCCAAAAACTGGTACAGTGAAATATGCAGAGATATTACATACAGTTTTTTATGTCTCAAGAGAAATGAAAAGAATCTATTAAAAAAAAATAGTAGGACCAAAATTATGAGATCCCTTTTTCCTCCATTCTTTCTTTCTGGATTTCATTTCTTCCCAGATGCAATTTATGAAAGATACCTACTTAGCAAAGTATCACATCCAATTTCACTATGTTAGGTTTATTAATTATTGTATTATAATATATTGAAATTATATGTAGTGTATTATATTACAGAATATTAATGGTTGAAAAATAATTCCGTGTCAACAAAATAATCATTTTTACAATAAAATGAATAAGTACCAAAAAAGTGAGAAAAGTAACTACTGTGTTTAAAGAGAACAGAAAAAATATTTCAGATTGGTATCAAAGTAGTGTGTTCTTAAAAAATGGGCTTCAGGAAAATATTAAGAAATTGAGTTATAAAAGGGTGTTAATGCCTTACTGTGAACAAGGAAAACTTCCAATTCACAGAAGTGTTCTGCAACAGCAAAGACAATTACCCATTAGATAAATAGCGCATGTCAGGACCGGCAGTACTTAGCTGATCTTACTATAATTAGCTCTAAGTCATGATAATCTTTACTCTACCTCATCTTTCTCTGGTTCACCTATCCTTCAGAATTGTACATCATCTCAAACAACTTCTTTTGTATTTAGGCATAAAACACTGAACAGAGCTGGATATTAAATTACAGTCAAGCTATTAAAAATATACAAAAACATTTTTTAAATTTCAGTAGAGGGCCGGCCCGGTGGCGCACTGGGTAGTGCGCCGCTTAGGAGGCGCGGCAGTGCTCCCGCCCGAGGGTTCGGATCCCACATACAGACCGGTTCCCGCTCAATGGCTGAGCGAGGCGCGGGAGCAACGCCGAGGGTTGCGATCCCGTTGCCGGTCCCCGGTCCGGTACGGGGGCAACACTGAGGGTTGCGATCTGTTGCCGGACACGGAAAAAGACAAAAAAAAAAAAAAGATAAATTTCAGTAGAGGCAGTCACAAATCAAGTAATCAAGCAACAAATAATGTGCAATATCTTTATTTTCTATTTAAAAGTATTCTTTTTCTTTCTTTTTTTTTTCTTTTTCTCCCCTCAAGGGTAAGGGAAAAAGCTAAGATGTATTATCATGTAATTCACAATGTGAGGCAATTATGTTCATCATAAAATAAATGTTTATTATTCAAGGTACTCCTCCAGTACTAGGTATTGATAAGCCTATTTCTAGTCAATATTTGGTAACTGCTCTTCTTCTCTGAACTAGTACTTATTAAATTTTTAGCATTTATTATATATTATTTATTTTTCATCAATTTTCCTTCCTTTACTCCAGGGTTAAAAACCACATCTCCTATTTCTTTGTACCTCCAAAACTAAGTGGAATGCTCTATAACATAATATAGGTGGGACATGTACTAATATCAATGAAGTTGGTCTTAGTGATGATAACAAATGATGTTCTTCTTAAATAAAAGAATGTTATAGGTATTCATAAAACAAGGAGTGCTTATTGAAATAATATATCAAAAATGCCATGACAATTCTTCCACATAGTAAATATTCAAATGACATTAGTTTCCTCCCTCCACAACTAAATTACCTCCTCTTCTCCAATTTGAGTGTTTCAGCAATGGCTTCATAGACAAAGTAAAACAATCTGGCTATGAAAGACAGACAAGACTAGCAAATCCATACTAGGTAGAAGAGAGGATCTGAGCAAATGCAAAGACATTAGTACTACAAATATGTAGAGAACATGAGCGACTCCATCTAGTTGCAGTGAAATGTTCAGATAAAAGAGAACCAGAAGATGAGGCTGGAAGTTTGTGTCAGGACCAGACAACGAGTGGTCATAATGTTTGGCCATGACACTTAGATTTTACCCTAAAGATCCCAATAATAATTACTGGAGAGCTTCAAGTAGAGGAGTGACACATTTCTTTTTTTTTTTTTTTTGTCTTTTGTCTTTTTTCCGTGTCCAGCAACGGATCGCAACCCTCAGTGTCGTCCCCGTACCAGACCGGGGACCGGCAACGGGATCGCAACCCTCGGTCAGCCAGTGAGCGGGAACCGGTCTGTATGTGGGATCCGAACCCTCGGGCGGGAGCGCCCGCCACGCTTCCCAAGCGGCGCACTATCCAGTGTGCCACCGGGCCGGCCCTGACACATTTCTATTTATTCTTTTTTTTTTTTCTTTTTTTGGCATCTGGGCCAATATGTAGATCCAAACCTGTGACCTTGGTGTTACAAGGCTGTGCTTTGACTAACTGAGCTAACTGGCCAGCCCAGGACTGACACATGAAAAGTGACATATTATTACAGAAAACTTGTAGTGGTATCATAGGTGAATTATGCAGAAAATCAAAATTGATTACAGCCAATTACCCAAAATTCAAATGATATATTTCCTCAATTTTCAACCTTATAAAGCACCTGGAATTTTGTTATGAAACAAAGCATATGTCAATGTAATTGTCTAAAGAAGTAGATGTCATTATTTGAAAAATAGGTTCTTAGTGATCTATCATGTTTGAACAATAATGGATCACTCTGCTCATCAAAGCTGTCCATATATCTACAGATACCAGATTTATTGTAATTAATATTTGACCATAAACAAGACACATATTTTACAAATCAGTGTTGACATTTGATGTGAACACAGCATATGGCTGTAAGGGTCTGCCCGACTCAAGAAAATGGAAAGGATTGATAGAGGGTATGAGAGAGCATAAATTTAACTGATAATAACTTTGAGGATAACGTCTAAAATAGAGACGAGGAGGACAAAGGACAAACAGAAATCAGACAAATGGACAGAACATTTGTTTTAAGGGCAATACACATAACGTGGTCATAAATGATTCTCAATTGAAAAGGAGGAAAAACGACTAGAAAACAAGTACCATGAAGACTTGTATGTCCTCTCAAATTTAATAATGAAATGAACAGCATTGAGTAGAAATGGAAGTGAAGTCAATTGTTATATACATCCTTCTTTAAACTTACAGTATATTCCTGGGTGGTTCCTCAAATATATATCTTCCCTTCAAACCCAGTGTAGAGAGGTTATGATATATTACTGGAAATCTATCCTATTGTCTATTAACAACACATAAAAATCACTAAATCTTAAGCATTCTTAGGAAGATGGAAGCTTTTCTAATTTAGTTGCATTTTCATAAGACAAGTGTGTTTAAATGGTACAGAATGTAAGTTGGCTTTGGTTTACTCCAAATACCATTTCCAATTCATCAACATTTATGAGGCTTTCACAAAAGGATTACCATGTATCATAATACTACTTGTTGGGAAAGACATAGTGCAGACTTCTGTCAAGAGTCTCAAATCACTTTTTTATGCACTTATAAGGAAAATCAAACTGAAAACAGATGCAACTCATTTTATTAGAAAATACAGATACTACCAACATGTGAATAAAAGTAGATCACTGCAAGCTATAGAATGTACCATAAGAGAGGTTTCTGGTCCATCGAGTTGCCAGATATAAAAAACAACAATCTCTAACTGCAAATGATGTTCTATTATAATGACAAAAGGAATAAAACTACAATAATGTGAGAGCCTTTGAACTGTACATCTTTATCAACACAAAAACTTTTCAAACCACTAGAGAACTGTTTATAATATATTAAGAGTTTTCATGTAAAAATGATTTTCTAATGATATGTAGCAGTTTATATCTACAAAGGGCCTTCAAGAGCATCTGTCTAATCCAGTTCCTTAATTTGATACATGGGGAAACTAATATTTGAAATAGTTCTTGTAGTTTTTAAAAACTTGACTGATTCTAGCTCAATGGTTAGATTTAAGCCCCTTGTGTTCCTGAAGACACTCCTTCATTTAAAGATTTTGCAGCCTATGGAATAATCAATACATAAAAATAAGCTCATATGTCTACTCAGCTCAGGAATGAGATGCATATACTGTTTTAAAGCACAAAACCAGCACACATTATTATGCATGGTGAAATACAATAGTATTAAATAGGAATGGAAATGAATTTTCACATACATCTTCAAGAACAGGAATTGAAGAACAGCTCTGCTTGAAAGAGCATTCCTTACGTAATAAACTACATTCAAATGAATTTTTCCAGGACATCCTTTGTCATCTTGGTGGGAAAGGGGAAATATGGTAAGGTGTTTAACACGATTTGCAATTATGCACTTATCTGTATTTTTGTTGTTGTCGTTGCTGTTTATCTGTCTTCCCTACTAAATTGTAAGTTGCACGAGGGCAGAGGCCATGGCTGACTTGTTCACTATTATAGCCTCTGAACCTGTGCATGGGATATAGCAGATTCCTAATTAAATATGTGTGGAAGGAGGGATAAAAGAAGAAAGTAAAGGAAAAAAAAGGAGGTAGAGAGGGAGGGAGGGAAAAATTTTACATCAGATCTTTACCCTCGGAGTATGCTAAAAGGTAGCATTTTGGCCCTGTGTTCATTTGTGACAAAGTCGTCACTTGGCACTGAATTTTTGGCATTAAAGCTGAACAGGGTTCAAACCAATATCAGTGTTCTGAAATGTGAGCATCAGGCTGTATTTAATTTTTATTTGTTTATTTGGTTGGTTAGCTTCTGATTGAAAAATGCAAGAAAAAAATATCTCTGGAATTAAGCCAGTTTTTTAAAAATGCAAAAATGCATGCTTCTCAGCACTAGATACATATTTTTCAAATTAATTGAGGGCAAAAAGTTGGTTAAGTGTAAATGCTACCCATCTGACAAGTGGTGCCTACCCTGGAGAAAATTTGTTTAATATTACTGCTAATACCAGCAAGCATTTTTATAGTGCTTATTACACGCCAAACACTTCGAAGAGCTTTACACTGATCTTCACAACATCCCTTTCACATAGGTAAATAGGTATGATTATCTATATTTTACAGATGAATAAAAATGAGTCACAGATGCCAAAGTTCATAAGTCACGCAACTAGTATGAAGGCAGCACTTGTCTTGTGGTCCCAATAATCTTGTCTTTCACATTCTATTTTTTGAATTCTCGTACGGAAAAATGACAGTTTTTAAGAGTGAATCATAAATAATAACTAGTAAAAAATAAAAATCAGTGCAGGTATTTTAAAAGACAAAAAGCACACAAACACGCTTTTTTATCACTATTTTACCAGCAAATTGTCAAGAACTAAACAATATAGAATTATTAAAGGCTTTTAATTTATACTGTATTTGATGTGAGAAAGACTTGCTACATTTTCAAGACAATCACTTCATGGGGAACCCTACACGACAGCAGTGGCAGGCTTCACTCACCTATGACCTGGCTAAGAAAGATGCTCCTCTGGATAACGAGAAGAGCCTTTCCTTCTGGTTTCAAGTTCATTCCTACCCTGCAGTATCGCACAGAACCCATAATTCAGAAGTGGCTTAAACGTCATAAGCACTTCTGAGTATCCAGCTGGAAGTATGAAGGAGGTTCTCAGAAATATAGACCTGGAGTCCAGGTGAAGAGATCCAGGTAAGAGATATAATGGAATTTAAAGCCATGGAGCTTCTCTCGCAGCCCTTCCCCACCAAGAACTTACACAAAAGGGAATACACATCATCCTGTGGAAATAGACATCAATACGTGATAGCTCAGAATAGAGCCTTGGAACAAGTCTCCCGTTGTTTATTCCAGGCAACTTTCAGATGATGATATAGCCCCCCTTTATATGTGCCTATAGACAGTTAATAAACTATTCATGCCAATACGAGTGGTCTAGACTTGTGGCAATTAAATTTCTCATTGAAGATGAATTAACTGTCATTCTAACTTTATACAACACTGCTGTGGGTTTGGTTAATTTGAGTCTATTCCTGAAGATGGATCCATTCAGAGGGCTGACAAATCCAGTGTCATAGTTTATAGATCTTAGCAAATCCACCAAAGAAATGTCTCCATTTGAGGCCTCCTGAGGAGGTCTTCCCCTGATAATATCCATCTGTATTACTCTTTGTGTGTTGTGTGTCTACTTAATTTGGATAATTATACAGTGAGATTTACCAATAGCAAGTGCTAATAAACAAGTGCTGTTGGAGATTCATTGTATAGTCCATAAATGCTCATGATGAAGGTATACAAAATAAGAATTCATGTGTTATAAGATTTTTTTTTTTAAAGAAAAGACTTTCCAGTGGAACTAAAATATAGAGAATATAGGGACAAAGTTAAAAACTGAAAGGACATGAAGAAATTTGGGCTTAATGAAAACTCTACAGAAGATTGGTAAAGAGTGACTCTCAACTTCAGCTCAAAGAGCACCTGACCTTTGTGTGAAACTACCACACCTTCTCGTTGAGGTTTTATGAAAGTTTTATAATGTTCAACAGCTGAAAAAATAAAAACACACTTCAGACATTTTTGAAAGGTGAAATCATTCCTGCTAGTTATTTCAAAGTGTGAAAGTATACTTCATTAACTTATCTTCATAAAATTCTTGTGCATCACGACTTCAATGTGTTATAAATGAGACAGGAAATTTAGCTTGCCAAAAATATGCTTTATTTAAAATAATAAAAATATAAAAGATTGACTTTATCATTCATGTCTCCCATTCAATCCTTTTTTGTTTGCTTAGGCTTTTTTACTTGTTTCTTTCATGTTTTGTTTTTTAAAATTTTTCTACTAAATACCTGTTTATTTTAGAGTGGCCAAATCTCAGAGAGTTCAGTTGTCCCACTGAAACTCTTCCCAGTTTTAAAAGTTAAAGAAGTTGTAAAAATATATAAATATTCATACATGCACTCATGTACATACATATGAAGGTACTTCAAAAGGATTGTGGAAGGGCCGGCCCGGTGGCGCACTCGGTAGAGTGCAGCACTTGGGAGTGCAGCGGCGCTCTCGCCGAGGGTTTGGATCCCATATAGAGACCGGTCCACTCACTGGTTGAGCGCAGTGCGGGCGCGACACCGAGGGTTGCGATCCCGTTACCGGTCACGAAAAAAAAGACAAAAAGGAAAAAAAAAAAAAAAGAATTGTGGAAAAATACAATTAAAAAACAATATGAATCTTTCCATGAACTTTTTGAAGACTCCCTCATACATACAAACATATGCATGCCAGTTACGGTCCCTCTCTAGGCTACAATGAAAGCAGGACAATGTCTCAACTATACCCAGAATCTCTCGGTAAAAAAAACACCCCCAAGTTAGGCAGGTACTTAATAATTATTGAAGATACAGGTTCCTTGCCCTGTCTCTTTCTCCCCATTCATACTCTTTATTTATTGATCTATCCATATATACATACATACATATTTAATAAGTCATGCAGGTACAGTAATTACATGAAATGCCACCCCAAACAAATTTGGAATTACTAATCTGGGTTCTATGAAATGGCTTCAGGGACATCAATAAATTCCAGAAGATTATATGCAGAGGGAGGGGGGGTGATAGTTTGGCCAGATTTTAATAGGGAGATAGGAGGGTACATTTAAAAAACAATTTTACAGAGATATTCTTTCTTCTACAGAATAGTCTTTTACATTATTAAACAAATTTTTTATGTAAAAAAGTATTTCAACCCACTACTTAAAATAGAAAAGTTAGATTATGAAATAATTCACACTGCAAAGGAATTCCTCATTTAATAAATGGGTATAGTCTCCTTTCAAGTGTTCAGAGTCATTAAATAAAAAATTAAGAGAAGAGGCTGTGAGCTAAAGTATTCCAGAGTACCAACATAAATTTTAATTTATAACGACCAAGAAAAGTAGGTATTTGTGTGTTCTAATCTGCTTTCCTTACCCCTTAACTTTTACTGGAAGGAAGCTAAAATACAAGATTGTCTGTTTTATACCTGGCATGTGGAAACTTGATTAGTCCCTATAGCATATACCTAATGAAAGTTAGCAAGATTTTTCCCAAAAGACCTAAAAATACAGACTTCATTCCCAAAAACAATTTGCTACAGTCTAAGATCTAGTTCTTAGGTTTAGGGACTTAATTTCAATTGAGATTAGATCTATTTTGGGGGGAGAACTTAGTCATTGGGGCAGATACATAAACATTGAACTCAAAGGACTGATACTGTCAATGAAGAAGAATCAGGACAATCATGGCTTCATGACTTTCCCATTGGCTTCTGGAGGCAGACTTATTCTGGAATCCAATCATAACTGGATGGTTGCTTTGATCCTACCATTTAAGAAGCACTTACATGCTAAGCTCTATGGTAAAGATGCTGCAAATCTTACATCATTTAATTTTTCTATATCTTATAAGAATTGATATTTACACTTTTCAGTAGTAGAATTCTAGTAAGTATAAGATTCCAAACAAGGCACAGAACTCCACATCCTATGCTCTTAATCATTGTAACATTATAACATAGGGTCCATTATGCCCCATTTCTACCTCTGAAAGAAATCTTGGCTTCTAATGGCCCAGGGAAAGAAGGGGGTGGGGGGGGGGGAAGGAAGGCAGAAAGAAAGGGCGAAAGGAAGGGAAGCAGGGAGGGAGGAAGAAAGGAGAAAGGAAGTGAAAAGAAAGAAGGAAGGAAGGAAGGGAAGGAAGAAGAAGGAAGGAAGGAAGGAAGGAAGGAAGGAAGGAAGGAAGGAAGGAAGGAAGGAAGGAAGGAAGGAAGGAAGGAAGGAAGGAAGGAAGGAA